>NC_080381.1:112767974-112891945 GCF_014773155.1 Arachis stenosperma | reverse complement strand
TGTTTCTAGGGAAGAAAAAGTGTTATAAACCTTCATTACCTATGATCAAAGGTCAAGGTTAGTTAAATTATTCAAGATCCACAAGTTATTGATGACATTGGCTGAAAGGCCATAAGGAACTAAGCAAATTGAAGATAAGCTTAGAACTTAGTATTCTATGAATCTCCAATTACCTATACGTTGTGGAGTGCCATATTCGTACTGTACCATCCTCAGAACCAGTAATAATTATAGGGAGCTCAGGATGAAAGCATACATCATACATTGTGTGTGTGTGACCCTCCAAAGTCTAGACAATTTTAGTCTGATAATCCCATATCTGTTTCATAGGTTTTATCCATGTAATAATTCCAATCCATATATATAAAAGGCAAACAAATCTTAGCAAAGTGTAAAGAAAATGGAAAACAGAAAGCAAATCTTAGATTTGTTAATTCTTCTAACTACAGAAGCAAAATACACATAGGAGTTTTAGAACTTTGACCACCCTACAAAATTTTTTCATATTAAATATGCAAGTGAGTTTGTTCTTCTAAAGATAATCCATAGGAGGAGTAATTTAACAATAAGAAATCTGTTGTTAATACCTCTTCAGCTGAAATTTGCCTCATGAGATAACCATTATGAAGTGTATATATAAAAGTGACATTTAATTAATTTAAGTTCAAAATATAAAAGTGATTTGATTTATACAAGTCAGTCAAATTATGTTATATCTTTATTATTTTTTTAGGAAACATAAGGAAAATGAGCATCTATCTGCATCTGATAACACTCTTTGACAGGGAGCACTTAAATCATCATTCAACTACTCAAATGGATAGAAAAATTTAATAATTAACAATAGTAACAAGAATAAATAAAGCATCAACTAAAATGTTACAAATAATTGTCATAGAAAATGTATACTCTTCATCACATTCAACTTACATCCAAGCTAGGAGTAACACATAACTTTACTACTATTATGAGCCCACTCAGCTATATATAGATTCAGTATAATGCTATTCTTGCTTTTCAATACTCAGAATAATAACAATAAGTGTAGCTATATTCAATTTGTTGTAGTGATCGTTGAAAACTTGGGAAAGAAAAAGAACTAGAATAATACAATGGTTTAAAAGAAACATGTATTAGAGATCTCACCTCTTTGTCCAATAATTCTTCAACTTTTGACAGAGAACTAGAGTTGCTTTCTTACTATTTTTCTAAGCACCAACAGCAGATAACTAGTTCTGAGCTCTGTGAACAAATCAATAATAAGGCTTAACGATACTTTGATCAATTTATAATCATTTTAATCACTCCTTTAAATACAATTTTGTAGCAAGTCCTTAGAACAATTTATGTCTAGCAAGAGTTCATAATTTAACTGCATTTTAATAAATTTTTGCACTTAGTTATTGAGTAGAAGAAAGAAGAAGATGCATGAGTGAGTTATAAAACAGTGGCTTACCCCATGCTCATCGAATTGTGTGCAATGGATTACATTCATATTCAGATAAGGTTCTTTCTCATCTCATACCATCCTATTCTTGCTAATGAATAGTTATATGCGTATGGAAGATACAGTTTTTTAATTATTATTTTAGTGTTGTTACATTATTAAAAAAATGTGGTAAGCTTAACAAGTGTATGAAATAAAAAACTACTAATAAAATCAGTCATAGACAGATAGCCTATAATGGTTCCATTTTAAGTTTTTAACTGAACCTATTGGTCTCTACTTTCTATCACAATTATGAGACAACAAACTCTCATAAATACTTGGTTGGTTCTACATTTGATTCCTAGGCTCCTAGCTACCTACAATATCTCAATCTCATAAATTAAATGTACTACACGTGTCTCTTCTATGAGAATGATGAACTAGAGATCATAATTCTCTTCAAGTTGGCAATTTAGTACTCACACATACATATTATTATTATGAATTTGTTGGCCTAAAAAATATCAAGGAATCAAGAGAAGAAATAACAAATAGAGCATTCAAAGAAATCTGGTTGAAACATTTCATTGAACATGTTGAGTGCAGGTAAAATTAAAATGATATAAGAGAATTCAAAGAAACAATCGCAAGTATGAACATGAGGATATAATCATAACGGTAAATTGCAGCAACAATAAAGAAATTGCAGAGAAAAATATAGTAGAAGAACAATTAAATACTCAGTGTTCAGTGAGGTTAGAAGAGAAGAAAAAAGTCGCCAAATAGGGAATTAGGTTTCGCACACATAAAAGAGGGGAAGAAAGGACGACGCGAGGGACGACGAACAGTGAAAGGCGAGCGCAAACCGCAACGGTGAACAGCGAACGCGAACTGTGACGCAGCGACGGTGAACAGCGAACGCAAACTGCGATGGTGAACGTCGAATGCGAAATGCGACGGTGAACTTTCTCTATTTCTTGTCTCTTCTCATCTAATCTCAAACGGCAGCAAACAAGGTTTTAGAAGAAATGGAAAGTAAAAGGAAAGTAGAAAGAGATATAAACTCCATTACCGACGGTCAAAAAATTATATTATAAATGTCACAATGTTAATTAATGGAGACCCTTAGAATTAGAGTCACAAATTTAGCGTAGCTAATATGATTAATTTAGGTATCTTTCTAAAAAAAATTAGAAATAATGGATGTTTCTTTTTTGGTTTATCCAAACAGTATCCCCCAACTCGACAAGTTAAAGATTAATCTGTCGCGGATCTGAGCTCTATTTAAGAGTCTGTTGCTGACCAATGAGTTACTGCATGCACAAGGCGGGGTTCAAACTCCCGACACTTGCTTAAGCGGACGAGTAAGCTGACCACTCGACCAACTCAAGTTGGTTAAATAATGGATGTTTCTATTAGGACACTCTTTTTTGTGCAATACTAGGCCAGTTATATATCCATTGCCGTAAGTCCGTAACTAAACTAATGGGCCTCGTTGAACTTGTTTGGGCATTGTTTGGCATCACCAAAACATGTAATATAGAAAATTAGAAATAACATAAACCTTGGCCAATGTAAAAGTGAAAATGTATTTTACCCTACAAAATGGTTGATCCACGATAAGATAATCACCCACTACTTCACTTGCCTTTCCACTTCTCACACTACTTTGCTCTTTTCTCATTTTGATTTTTAAATTACTCGCCGCAAACTGCTAGTATTTCAATTCCAGTTAGGGCAGTGCTATGGTGAGAATGACAAATTTTTCAGCATGTGAAAAAAAGAAATGGACGTCTTTTGATGAATACACGTGAAATATGTTAGAGTTATCTTGATTAAAAGAGATAAGTCCTATTAGATATTCAGGTAGTGCAGATATTGTGGGTCAATTTGATGTTTACTGATGCAGATTAGGTTAGCATAAAAAATGAGGTGGTGATAATTAATTATTGAATTTTTGGATTTGAATCCAATATTTTTGTTAAGTGATGAACTTATGTTGTTACTGAATGCAACATATAAAAGGGGTTAAAGAAATAATAAAAACAAATGAAATGGATGAAGATTTGTATTATTTGGGCTAGGAGAATAATAATAATAATAATCAGATAAGTATTATTTTGTTATAATGATTATGATTAAATTTTTAGTTTTTATTTTAGGCTTAGTAATATTTTTTGTAGTTGAATTATTTTATAAAATAAATAGATTAGGAATGTTGTAATTCTTCTTTTTCTTTGGAATTAGTCTCCGTTTAATAATAATAATAATAAATAATAATAATAATAATAATAATAATAATTTAATAAATTATTATTATTATTATTATTATTATTATTATTATTATTATTATTATTATTATTATTATTATTATTATGTGAAAAGAAGTGTTAAAAGAGTTAGGATAACTCAGACTCTTTGTCAGTGTCAAGAGACAAAGGTTGACGGCAGAAGATTCTAAAAGGCCTGAAAAATTGAAGGGTATGAAGGAGAAACAACGGGAACAGGATTGATTAGTGTCGGTACCATTAAAACAACTAAAAAATGATGAAAAAGTATCTAACAGAAATAAAAACCCAATTTACTGGCTTCATACCCTAGCACACACTTGCTTTTGGTGTTTTTTTGTTATTGTTATTATTATTTTTAGGTTAATATCATATTTTTTCTTGCTCCATAATGTTATTAACGTCATATTGTATGGATCACACAATATTTAGACCAGATAAAAAAACTAAACCCAAACATCATAGATAAAAAATATTCTTCGGGACAGCAGACAAAAGTCCAACAGATTAATCATGGAATTACCTATTACTAATCCAGCAACACTACCAACAGTTCCTCTGACAGTTTCTATGAGTTCTGCAAATGCAACAGCAATTTGCAGGGTTTTTTTGTAGCGTCACAACACGCGTTAACCCTTTAATATAGCCACATCGTTTCAGCAGCTGAGAAAACAAATTTCATTCAGCACAATAGCACGACCCTTAGATAGCGTTTGTTTGCAGAGACTGAAAAGACAGAGACTCAGTATTATGTTTGTTGAGCCAGAGACTGGTACTTAAATTTTTATCTCTATTTTTAAAATTTTAGTATTTCAGTACCTCCAAAAAGTAGAGACATTGAAGACTGAAAATTTTAAAGACGGGGACTGAAACTTTAATAACATTTTGTACCTAAAATACCCCCAATCAAAACTTAAAAATCCAACTCTACCCATTTGGCTTCTCCTTTTTCTTCACACTCAACCAACTCTCTTCTCCCACCGCTCGTCCCTGCGTTGCCGTCGCTCGTCCTTGCATTGCTGCCGCCGTTCATCCTTGCGCCGTCACCACCGATCATCCTACGTTGTCGCCACCGATCATCCCTGTGCATTAGTCATGTCTGTCCCTGCACATTCGCCCATTCCCGTCACTGTTTGTGGACCAATGACCAATGTGGTGGTTTCAAAAAATTTCCTGAAAAATAGCGAAGGTAAACGCTAATTTAAGGTAGAAGGTTCTTAACTAATGAAATGACCAATCTGTTTTAGGGAGTGTTGCAGATGAAAGTTGGATTATATTGATCTTTGCTGTGATAATGTTTTTTATCATGTATGTTTGGAATTATAGAAACAAGTGCAAGTATGAAATTAAAGTTAAACAAAAGCTATCAATGGATTTGATGCGAGAATTAGGTAGCAATCTAGACACAATACGAACTCCTGAAATTAGTCTTCTCTATAATGAGTTAGTCAAAGGAAGTCGGGATTAGGGATTTCAGGTTTTATCATTTGGAGATTTTGTGATGCTTTAATTTTAAAATAGGGGTAATTGGTCATTAGCCTTATTTTAGTCTCTGTATTTATTTAAAATTAAATAGGATACTGAGACATAACTCAATTCTGTATTTTTTTTTTACACTAAACTTAATATTAAAATTTATTTTTATCTCTGTCTCTCAATCTCTATCTCTATCTCTATCTCTCAATTTTAATCCCAGTCTCTCAGTCTTGATCTTTTCACCAAACTCTATCTTATAGACTTGTAGTCAATAATCAATACTATTATTAGTGTGTAGAAAGAAAAAATCTTTTACACGTGTAGAAAACATGTGTCATTTCCTTAGTTAAAGTTTTTGTAAAAGACAAGTACCGTGAAGAAGACATTTACTGCAATTGTTCAAAACTTAGCAGTATGAATTAGTTGTATTGGCCTATAGCCATGGTTAATTAATGTCTGATTTTAGTGTTTAATATAATCAATACAAATTTAATATTTTTATATATATATGTGGGCTGCGTTTAATATGACGGACGAATCTTAGTCTTTTGTGAATTGGGTCCAATATAAATATTTGTCTTGAAAAAAAAATTAAAAAGTGTTGATGGCTTTAAGATAAAACTATAGTATAATCTAATAATTTTTTTATAAAATATTAGAATAAAAGTTAGGAAAATTATCACATATTCATTGACAAATATTAGAATATGATGTTCATTTAGTAACTATTGTAACGATCAAATAATCCTAATTGAATTGTTAATTTTTCTAAAATAACCAACTAAAACACATGGATATTGGCTTGAAAAGTTATGTAACAATTCTTTATTTTTTGGGCCACAAACTTACATTCAATATATTGATTTTTTTATATTTTCAACATATTAAATATAACAAAAAATAAAAAAAATTAGTATTACACTATTAAAATATATTTTTAAAATATAAGATAGATAAATATGTATAGTTTTGATGATTAAAAAAGAAATGTATTAAATAATTTAGATCTTTTACTAAAATAAAATAAAAAATCTATATTTTTCAAATTGTTTTAAACTAAAATTCATCACGTAAATATTTTTTTATAACTTATATAAATTGTTACAGGATACGTAATAAATGTACTATTTATTCATAAATCATACTTTATTATCATAAATTATTAAGTTTATTATATCTTCTTTTATTACAAAAATTGTGCTATTTTACTATTATTTAACTACTTTTAAATTTAATACTATTAATTAATACATAAATAATAATAATAATAATAATAATAATAATAGAATAATAAATTTTTAAAATTATACATAAAATTTATTAGTCTAGCACGATTTACGAATAAATAACCAAAAATCTAATATATTGAATTTTATCGAATAAAAATAAAACAAAATAAACAAATATATATTAAAAAAATATTTCTAAAAAAATAACATTCATAAATTTATAATAAAATATTAAACATAATACAAAATTTAAATGAAAAACGTAAAAATCGTTCCAATGATAAAAATCATAATGTGTATATATATATATATATATATATATATATATATATATATATATATATATAATACTATAATTTCTTACAAATTAATATTTACAAGATATTTTTTTGACTAATTATATTAATATTTCTAATAAGTTTGACCATACTTGTAAAATAGAAAAAAATTCATCATTTTCGTAGGATCTTAATTTGAAAATAAATCGTAAAATTTTCTAAATAATAATACTTGGAATCATATTAGTTTGTTGTATTATAGTGTTTTTAGTCCAAACAAAAAATAATACACCCAAATGTTACCAAAAAATAATTAATTTTTATGAAAAAAGTATTTAGACAAATTACAATATATTTAATAAAGTATTAGTTTGTGAGTAATTATAATATTTTTATTAATTCTGTAAAAAAATACATTAACATTATGATCAAAATTTTCATATATATATATATATATTAATCAAATGTATTATGATTTTTTTCATAGGGTGATTTTTACATTATTAATTTAAACTTTGTATTATCATTTTATATTTTGTTATTATAAAAGTGTGAATGTTAATTTTTTTATAGGAATGTTATTCATAACATATTTTTTTATAATTTATTTTTACTGAATAAAATTTTATGTGTTAGATTTTTGGTTATTTATTGTATATGGATAAATATCTAAATTGATATTTAAAGAATTTTAGATCGGATATTTTAATTTTTAAAAAATTTTATTTTTTAAAAATCCTTGTTTATTACTTTCATCATATAGATTCGTCCTTCCATCGTTTATTTTAAAAGAATCTAATTTTTCTTAGAGTGTATTTTTGGAACTTAACTATTTTGTAATAAAATTTATTAAAAATTTATTTGTTCAATAAATATATTAAAAATTTAATTAAAAACAACAAAATGATCAATTTATTAATTAAATTTTTTAGAGTCTTATTTATTCTTCATATCTTTTAAAGTTAATTTTGTGGGAAATGTAAACTTTAGGATCCTATTTTATAACTTATTCTAAAACAAATGAAATGTTTAAAGAAATTGTGACATTTATTGCTAATATATAATTATGTGCAATTTATAAAAGAAATTTATAGAAATAAAAAAGAAGTCTGACTTGCGTGTTATATTTAATTTTTTATAAAAAAAATATTGTTATTATTGTTAATGTTGTTTTAATTATTGTTATACTCTTATTACAATAGTTATAATTAATGAAAATAATAACTATAAATTAAAATTTTATCGTTTTTTTTAAATGCCTAAATAATATGCTTTTTTATAAAAAAAAAGTTTATAAATGAACCAATCAATTTTCTTTTAGAAGAAAATGAATAATCAATCAATAAGCTTTTTCTTAATAAATTTTTCAATGCTTGTTGAAAAAGAGGTCAGTCAAACAAGCTAGCTATAGATCGAACAATATTGTAATTTTATCTCTCTCGTGGTGGGTGAAGAAAAAGATAAATATCTTTTTCATTATACTCATTAGTTAAACAATTCTATGTACAAGATTTTCATTCATCTCATTCTTTGATTTATTTTATTATAAATTTTAATTATTAAAAAGAATGAAACATCATGTACTGCTAAAATACAACGGTATATGTGAAACATATTATTATTAAAATTTAATATTGCATGAATAAAATTTTAATCCTATTAACTTTTAAAATTGTATGAATAAAAAATTATTATTAAATAAATAAACATATTAACGTTTACTTTAGAATTATCTGTATATATTAACTAATTATTTACATTTAGATGTAAAAAGTAATTATTTATACTATTATTTGATACCTTGTAGTTTATTGCAAATTTAATATTGCAAAACTCATGTCGACCCCTTTAGAATTTTTTGATGAATAATACTATATATTTAATTGTTTTTATCAATTAAATTTAATTAAATTAGTCTAACATAACAAAATTAGTTATAATTAGTATTATTTTAAATTTTATTATTTAAATTAATTAAATTTAACTTATAAAAATTTGGATAAATAGCATTACTTCTTTTAATATCTTAAAGACATCATTGTATTTTTTTATTTGGCCAATATTATTTTTTCGGGTATAAGTTACACCAATATTATTTTAAATATCATAACATGCAACCCTTCCATATATGTTAGGAAAATTTTTACGTATTTCAGGATATATTGGTATTGCCAGTTAAAAGTTTGTCATGTTTAGTATTGTATAATGAGAAAAAGGACCATGAAAGAACATCGAAAAGACAGCTAAGGGTAGTCAAAGAAAACGGGAATGAATCTTTTTAGTTGTTAAAAAAATTTGAAAAAATAAAATATAATATCTATTTTTTATTATTTTTTTATTTTTTTATTCTATTTATAAATTAATAATGAGAAATCATATTTTATTTTCTCAATTATTAAAAAATAAAAAAATTATTTCAAAAAAAAAACTTATTTAGTGAGATAACTGAATTAAAATAAACTGGTAGCGAACCTAGACTAATGGACTTTGTGCATATAGGCTAGTTTTTTTTTTGAACAACTTTCTTAGTTTGATTAATGATTGAGAATTTGTAGTCCAAACTGTATAAAGGATTGAGGACTGCTATATATACAAGTGATTTAGGTTTATAAGTCTTATAAGTTGGGTCAAATCTAACACGCGCATCACTGAACCATCTTTGTGTGTTCATCTTCGTTTCCTTTTTCAAATTTTTTGTCAAATTTGTTCGATCTCCTTCATGCGTTCTCTCTTTGCATTCGATCTCCTTCTGTTTTTTTCGATTTTGATGGTTTTTGAAATCAAGCTTTCAAATTGTTTTGAAGATGATGGAACTTGAGAAATACACCCAAACGATTACAAAAATACACCCAAACGATTACAAAAATACACCCAAACGATTACAGAAATACATCCAAAGAATTACAGAAATACACCCAAATAGTTATAGAAATACACCCAAATGATTACAGAAATACACCCAACGAATTTAAAAATACACCCAAAGGATTTAAGAAATACATCCAATATAGGAGGGAGACAGTATATTTCTTCTTGAAATCTTTTAATGTTTTGCTGGTTAAGGATGAGGCATATGGCAGAGACAATCTAGAAAAAAATCTAGAAAAACAGTAAAACAGTACCTTGAATAATGTTTTTTCATTTTTTCTGGTGATTTTGATGAAGGAAAAAGAGAAAACGAAAAGAGGGGAAGAAATTTCAATAAAAAGGAGGAGGAAGAGGTAGTGTTAATGACTACGATAACGAGAGAGAAAATTACGAAGAAGAAGAAGAAGAGAAGAAGAAGAAGAGACACGGAGGAAGAAGAAGAAGAAGAAGGGAAAGAGGAAGCGGAAGCGCGGAGAAAGAAGAAAAAGAAAAAGAGACAAAAAAACGTGAAAACGGCGTGAGTATAAATGACTTGTATGACTTGTAAGGAAAAGTGCTTGTATGTGGAGAATAATCCTAAAGGATTTCAAAAAGAAAACAATTATGAAATAAAAGAGTAATAACTAATAAGATTTGTAACCTTTCTATATGTGTCTCTTGATCCCCTCCATCGTATATATAAGATAAATTATTGAAGTGTTTGGAATTTAATAAAAAAATAAGTGAAAATAAAAAATAACATCTTATTTTTTAATACTTATTTTGTATTTTTATTTTTAATAATTTTTAAGCTTTTAAGATCTTATAAAAAAAAATGAAATGCTATCTGCAATGATCAATCAAATAGTATGTTCATTATTTACCATTTCTAATTGATCATTGCAGTTAGGATGCACACGATTCGACCCGATCCGAAGATTTAGTTTGGACTTAAATATTTTATAATTAATTTGGTGTGATTTTATTGGATTTAGACCCGAGTAAGGATCTTAAATATAGGCTTGATCATTATAGGGTCGGATCTAGATCAAGAGGTATACGACTTCATCCGGTCCATGTGCACCCTAGAGGACTAAAAAAGGTATATATGTTTTAAATTAATTCCAATATTATGTTATATTAATTATAAGTTTATTATTTTGTTTTTAATCATATTTGTTGAATTAGGAAATAGATCAAAGAAACATGAAATTAGAATTTACGGACAAATTCAAATTTAAGTATAGTTATCAACTTCTTTATAATAAGTATTTTTTTTCTTTTTAAATGAGTACATCATAATTTTTTGACATAAAATTTATCATGATCCGAACTTCACCCGATTGAAACTAGGATTTAGTGTGGCCCAATAGTAGTGTAATTTTACCGGATTTAGAGTTGAATAAGAATTTAAAAAATTGACCCAATAATTATTTAAGGTCGAATTTGAGTTAAAGACGAATTTAATTTTAACCAGTCCCATATATACCTCTAATTGCAGTTAGCAAAACCACCGTTTACCTACCACTAATTTAAAATTACATTATTTTTTTTATTATATTTTGAATGAATTTACATTATAATGATATGACTCCTATTTTGATAATGTCGCTGGCTCAAAAAAAAAATCTTAATGAAAAAGATGATCATCATAATCTTACATATTTAATTGAAAAGGTCAATATATTTTGTCATTATATTTTATTTTGTTGTAAATTAAATATATTATGATTAATTTAAATATTATTATTGTTAAATCCTAAATTGTAACTGCTAAATCCTAAATTTTAAATCTTATACCCTAATTTTGGATTAAATTTTGTTAACGGAAGTTTACATAAAATTATTTTTTGTAAAATTAATTTTGATTAAAATAAATTAATATTAATGTGACTTATATCGACGACTTTTATATTAAAATAGATTATAATAAATAAAATGCTATTTGGATTATATTATTAAAAATTACTTTTAAATAAAAATATTAATTTAAATAATTAATTTATTTTATTTTATCTTATTATTTTAATTTAGATATTTAAATAAATTTTATTAATTAATTTTATAATAAAAATTAATATTTATTTATTAAATTAAAAATAGCATAAAATAATTTAAAAAATACACTTAATATAAAAAAAATCATATATGAATAATATATCAAAATATATTTTATTAAATTATATTATTCATCATTTTTTATTATTTTTAGTATTTTTTATTTAGCATTATTTTTTACGATAAATTTTTACTATTTATAATTTTAATGTTATTTATAATTAATTTTTTTATTTATTTTTTTTAATAGAATCAATAATTCATATTATAACAAAATTATAATAATAAATATAGTATAACAGAATTATACTTACAAATTTTAATAAAGTCGAACAAAAAAATAAATAAAATCTTACATAAAACAAAATTAACATACAATAAAAAATAGAATAAAAACTCATATAAATAAAAAATAAAATTCTATTAAAATATAATTATATATATAACAGATTTGAGTAATAATGAGATTGAAAAAAAAAACAATAAAGTTGGTAAAAAAAATCAATCAACTAATTATCCAATGTAATTTACATAAGCTAAAATTTTTAATTTCACATAAACGTGGATTTAGGTTGTGAAATTACATCTATCTCGAAAAAAAAAAAACCAAAAACAAAAAATAAACATTCAAAAAATCTAAAATGCATTTTTCTCTTTTCCAATGCTAGACTTCACATAGCCTTAACCTACTACAAATAAAAATTAAGTTCACCAACTTCTCCACTATTCATAATTATATCAGTCTACTATTACAACTACTAACACATATTTATAAGAAATCAAGCTAAACCAATCAAATCTACATCAGGTTCTTGACCAATCAAATTTAGCGGAGAAGGAGAGGTACATAGAGAACTTGAGAGGGAGCTGCAGAAAAACAAATCAGTAACTGGCAAAGAGGAAAAGGCCAGGTACCGGCGGAGAGAGGAGAAGCCTGAGAGGAAAGAACGGCGTTGTCGGAGCACGGAGGAGACAAAGGAGAGAGAAGGGAGATCGAGAGCGCCGTTATTTCGTTTAATGAGGCTAGGGTTGCAATTCTTTTGTTTTATATACGTGTGAAAACGGCGATTCAAAACCGCCATAATCACTAGAACCGCCACAATACACAAAATTAATTATGGCAGCAACCAAACATGCCATAAAAACTGAGTATTACGGCGGTTCTTTAAAACCGCCGTAATGTCAATGCCATTTTAAACTCTTTTTTTGTAGTGACAATTTTGGTCTAGGTCAATGCTACAAAAATATTTTATTTTGTCAGGATATGAGACAATCAAATTTATTTAATATCTACTTAATATACTAAAATTGGGTTTTTCCCCAACTAATAAGGATAATGTGTCGATCTCTCGTGAGCCCGTTTTTCCTCCAAAACGAATGAAATTTTTCATATATTCTAAATTATTTTATAAAAAATACCTTTATTATAATTATATTATTATAATATAATTAATATTTAATGAATGATATATAATTATACTAATTTAGAAACATATCTTCATTATAATTATATCAAATCAATATTTAATATACTATTAAACTACTTATCAATTATAATGCGTAATTACTGTACATAATAAAAAATTGCCTTAAATAAGTAATTTACATATTTATTTTTGTTTTACTAAGGTCTATAAATAGTATTTTTCTGTGGTACATGAATCTAAATTTGAGAGTCATCTCATAATTTTATATTTAGTTTTTTTATTACTTCATAGAATAAGAATGTATTCTTCGCTTTTTTATTGAAGTTGATCCTTTTAAGGTACAATTTATAATATTTTATAATATTTTTCATATACTCATTCTATTATATTATTCTTTAATAATTTATTAATTGTGTTACTCTAAGTTATTCTTATTGTCTAATGTTCCATTTCGATTATCTTTTACCACAATCGTTTACAATGCATCACATCCATGAAATACTTCATCGAGTTGTCTTCATTGATTCAGGTTCTAACTACATGGATGTAAGCGTTCAAAGAAGGGACAATAATCTCTACTTTACCGAAGGATGGTTGGATCTACTCACCTATTATGACCAACCTAATGGAATGTGGTTAAAGTTAGCTTTCTTGGGAGGAGCTCGATTTTTGATTGAGGAATTGCATCCACGGAACTTTATAGGGCAAGTTCAAGTTCCATCCCCTCCATGCTTTTTACGTCTACCCGAAAATTTTCGAAGTGGAGCACATAATGAGATTGAATTCCCTCAGTTTAAGTTCAGTTTTGCTAAATTCGTGACAAATTCGGATATGCAATTTCAACGATTAGTAATATATTTTAATTTTCTTATTTTAAGTTGTTCATTATTAGAATAATTTTATAACATATTGTGATTTTTTTTTTCAGAAATTACCGGCTTTCTTTTGCATGCATGCAATGCCATTGAGAGGAACAAGGGTTAGTTTGGTTTCTCGGTGTGACAATTCTATACCTTGCCGCATTGCATGGATAGCGGATGATGAAGCTTATTTAACAAGAGAATGGTTTGAATTTACACGAATTTTAAATGTTGATATTTGCGATGTTATTTTATAAACAATATTGAATTTATTCTAGTTCTTAGTCATGTATAGTATAGAGCCTGAGGGATGGACTGACTATGCTTCTGTGCATTCTCTGTGTGTGTGTTATGTGCTATTAGTATATCTGCTTGATATAATTGGCATAATCATTCATGAGCATGCATTTGGGACTTGAAGCACTAAACTTCCGATATTGAGACTGATCAACTTAATATCGATTGTTTGGTGTGTATAGGAACCAGATGGCACCTCGTGGATGCGGTAGAGGCCGTGGTAGAGGCCGTGGTAGAGGTCGTACTAATGTTCGTGCGCCGGAGGATAACCCTAATGACCCGGTGAACCTTATGACTGCATTGGAGAACATGGCTGCTGCTATGCAAGCCACTGCTGAGGCTCTTGGTCAACAGATGAACAACCATGGCAATGACGGAGGTGGAGTTCAGGGCCCGATGACACTGGCAAACTTCTTGAAGGTTAATCCGCCTAAGTTCAAGGGAACTACTAGCCCGACTGAGGCTGATACATGGTTTTAGGCCATAGAACGAGCACTGCAAGCACAAGTGGAGCCTGAAGGACAGCGTGTCGAGTTTGCTACCTATATGCTCACCGGTGAAGCGTCGCATTGGTGGCAAGGTATCAGACGTCTTCTGCAGCAGGGTGATGACTATATCACCTGGAATGTCTTCCAAGAGGAGTTCTATAAGAATTACTTTCCGACTTCTGCTAGGACGGCCAAGGAGCTTGAATTGTTACAGCTGAAGCAGGGTACCATGTCCATATCAGAGTATACTAACAAGTTTGAGGAGCTGTTCAGGTTCTCTCGTATGTGCCAAGGGACTCTGGTGGAATATGAGGAATGGAAGTGTGTTAAGTATGAAGGAGGACTCCGAAGTGATATCTTCAGTTCAGTAGGACCAATGGAGATCAGGACTTTCTCCGAATTGGTGAACAAGTGTAGGGTTGCTGAAAAGTGTGTGAAAAGGGCAACCGCTGAGAAAGGGAGTCACAAAGGATCATTCCCACAGAACCGAGGGAAGAGCTTTACACCTAGAGGTCCGTCTTTCAAGAGGGGAAGCTCTTTTAGGAGGCCCAACAACAACAACTCCCAAGGAAAGAAGTTTGGGAAGCAGCCTCAGAATGATCAAGCTTGTACTAGATGTGGGAGTCACCATCTGGGAGCACCATGCAAGGCCGGATGGGGTTTGTGCTACAATTGTGGAAAGACGGGACATAAAGCCGCCAGTTGTCCGGAGAAGCAGAAACAAGGTGCTGGGAAGGCACAACAGACTGGTCAGGTGTTCACCACCTCAGCTATAGGTGCCGAGGGATATGAGACACTCATCTGAAGTAACTGTGAAATGGCTGGTCAAACTTTAAATGCTTTATTTGATTCGGGAGCATCGCATTTATTCATTGCATTTGAGAAAGCCCATGAGTTAGGATTGAAGATCGTAACCTTAGGTTATGATCTAAGAGTGTATAATGCTACCCATGAAGCCATGGTAACTAGGCTAGGATGCCCGAAAGTTTCCTTTAGGTTCAAGCAGCATAATTTTGTTCATAATTTAGTCTGCTTGCCGATGATCGGTCTTGATCTTATCTTGGGATTGGACTGGTTATCTAAGAACCATGTCCTGCTTGATTGTTCTACAAAGTCGGTGTACTTTATGCCGTAAGATACAGAAGGGCCGGTCGTGGTGAATAATTATTACTTAAATTCGATGATGGTAAACTATTTTGGAACCGAATGTCAGGGTATCCCGTTGTTAACCGCGGGTGTTTCGGGTGATGATCAAAGGTTGGAACAGATTCCGGTAGTGTGTGAGTTTCCGGAAGTGTTTCCTGATGATATTGATGAATTTCTACCTAATCGAGAGGTCGAATTTGCTATTGAATTGGTGCCCGGGGTGGGACCAATCTCAAGTGCTCCTTATAGGATGTTACCGTTAGAGATGAACGAGCTAAAGTCTCAGTTAGAGGATTTGTTGGGAAAGAATTTTATCCGACCAAGTGTCTCTCCGTGGGGTGCGCCAGTGCTACTGGTAAAGAAGAAAGATGGGAGTATGCGGCTCTGTGTGGATTATAGACAGCTGAACAAGGTTACAATAAAGAATAAGTACCCATTGCCGAGAATTGATGATCTTATGGATCAGTTACAAGGAGCTGGAGTTTTCTCCAAGATCGATTTGCAATCCGGTTATCACTAGATAAGGGTGAGGGGTGAGGATATCCCTAAGACCACTTTTGGAACTCGTTATGGTCATTACGAGTACACTGTAATGTCTTTTGGGTTGACGAACGCTCCGGCGGTATTCATGGATTACATGAACAGAGTTTTCCGTCCGTTTCTGGATAAATTTGTTGTTGTCTTCATTGACGACATACTGATTTACTCTATGACTGAAGAAGAGCATGCGGAACACTTGAGGACCGTGTTGCAGATTCTAAAGGAGAAGAAACTTTATGCAAAACTGTCTAAATGTGAGTTTTGGAAGAGTTAGGTGAAATTTTTGGGCCACGTGGTGAGTAAGAAGGGAATAGCCGTAGATCCAACTAAGGTGGAGGCTGTGATGGATTGGAAGCAACCAACCACCGTAACAGAGATAAGGAGTTTTCTGGGCTTAACTGGCTATTACCGAAGGTTTATCAAGGGCTTTTTCACAGATAGCCTTGCCAATGACAAAGTTAACCCGCAAAGACACTCCGTTTGTTTGGACTCCTGAGTGCGAGGAGAACTTTCAGACATTGAAGAAAAAGTTTACCACTGCACCTGTGTTAGTGTTACCTGAGCCGAACAAGCCATTTGAGGTGTACTGTGATGCCTCATTGAAGGGTCTAGGGTGCGTACTGATGCAGCACCATAATGTGGTGGCATATGCCTCACGACAGTTGAGGCCACATGAAGTTAATTATCCTATGCACGACTTGGAGCTTGTTGCGGTCGTACTTGCGCTAAAGGTGTGAGGCATTACCTCTATGGAGTTAAATTCCAAGTTTTCTCTGATCATAAGAGCTTGAAGTACCTATTCGATCAGAAAGAGCTTAATATGAGACAGATAAGGTGGATGGAATTATTGAAGGACTACGTCTTTGAGTTGAATTACCATCCGGGAAAGGCAAACGTAGTGGCGGATGCGTTAAGTCGGAAGTCATTATATGCGGCTTGGATGATGCTTCAAGAGGAGAAGTTTCTCAAGGGATTCGAGAGTCTAAAAATCAGTGCTCGAGAAGTATCCGGAACTTTGTGTTTGAGCCGATTAGAGATCTCAAGTGATTTTAAGTCCGAACTCCTAAAGGCTCATCAAAATGATGAAGCGTTATGGAAGGTGTTACCGGCTATTGAGCAAGGAAAACAGTGGAGGGTGTTAGAAGAAAAAGATGGGTTATAAAGATTCAAGGGTAGGATCATTGTGCCGGATGTTGGCACTTTGAGGCAAGATATTTTAAAGGAGGCACACAAAAGCGGATTCTCCATTCACCCGGGAAGTACTAAGATGTACCATGATTTAAAAGCGATGTTTTGGTGGCCGGGTATGAATAATGATGTGGCGGAATATGTTTCAAAGTGCTTAACTTGTCAACAGATAAAGATTGAACATCAAAGACCTTCTGGGATGTTACAACCTTTAGAGATTCCACAATGGAAGTGGGAAAGTATTGCAATGGACTTTGTGTCGGGATTGCCAAGGACTAGGGCTGGTTTTGATGCTATTTGGGTGATTGTGGACCGACTGACGAAGTCAGCTCACTTTTTACCCGTTCGTATGACTTACACCCTTGAGGAGCTAGCACGGTTATACATAAAGGAGATTGTGAGACTTCATGGTGTACCTACTACTATAATCTCTGATAGAGATCCTCGTTTCACTTCAAGGTTTTGGGGTGCATTTCAGAAAGCTTTTGGAACCCGATTAAGCTTAAGCACGGCTTACTATCCTCAAACAGATGGTCAATCTGAGAGGACGATCCAAACACTAGAGGATATGTTGAGAGCTTGTATTTTGGACCAACCGGCAAGTTGGGATCAGTATATGCCATTAGTGGAGTTTGCATACAATAATAGTTATCATGCGAGCATTGGAATGGCTCCGTATGAGGCCTTGTATGGGAGGAAATGTCAATCTCCGCTATGTTGGTATGAAGCTGGAGAAAGGGGCTTGTTGGGACCGAAAATGATAGCTGAGACTACTGAACAAGTCAAGAAAATCCGAAATATGATGCTTGTAGCGCAGAGTCGTCAAAAGAGTTACGCCGATCAGAGGCGAAAGCCCTTAGAATTTGAGGAAGGAGACCATGTTTTCCTTAAGGTTACTCCGACCACGGGAGTAGGTAGGGCGATTAAAGCAAAGAAGTTGAATCCTCGATACATTGGTCCATTTCAAATCCTGGAGAGGGTTGGACCGGTGGCGTATCGAATGGCTCTACCACCTCATCTTTCGAACCTACACGACGTGTTTCACGTGTCACAGCTTCGGAAGTACACTCATGATGCTAGTCATGTGTTGGAACCTGAATCGGTTCAGTTAAGAGAAGATTTGACGCTTCCAGTGGCTCCAGTCAGAATTGATGATACTAGTATCAAACGGTTGCGTGGGAAAGAGGTTTCATTAGTCAAAGTGACATGGAGTCGAGTCGGTGTTGAGGAACACACTTGGAAACTTGAGTCGGAGATGCGAACGGATTATCCGCATTTATTCTCAGGTAATTGCATTTGAATTTTGTGGGCAAAATTCCCAATTAGGTAGGTAGAATGTAAAACCCGGTTAATTAACGGCTAATTAACCTGTAAATGAGAATTTATTCTAGAAAGCCCTAAATGTGATTTTTATGGCTAAATGTGATAGAGGAGATTGAGACGAGAATTTTGGTACCAATTTTATAGAATTCGGACCAAGATTGGACCGAACGGGCCAAACCGGGCCAACCGGACCCAAAGTGGGCCCTTAGTCCAACATAACTAAACCAAAACCCTAGTTTTCAGCATTCTCTCTCCTCACTAAACACACTCACATGCTGAAATTGGAGGCACAAGAGGGAAGAACACTCTCTCAAGTTCTTTCTCTCACTTGATCTTCAAACCACCATAACTTTGATCTAGAGCTCCGATTGCCGCACCGTTTGTGGCCACGCGTTCACCGTGGAGATCTCTACAAAACACATACAATTAATCTTGAGGTAAGCCACGTTTTGCTCTTCGAATTCCAACCTTGTTTTCGAGTTTCATGAGCAAAAATGTTGAAATTTTGGGCTCTTTGATGTTATAGGACCCAACTCTCTTGAAGAAGAAGGTTAATCTTGTCTCCTTGGACCTTGGGTGTGGTAAGATTCTCAACCCTAGTGTAATTTGTTGTTCTATGATGTTTGGGTATTGAGATGTTGTGTATGGGTATGATGGTTGTGGCTTAGGTTGTGTATATGTGAATATTGGAGCTTGATTAGTGACATTGAAAAGCTTAAAAAGGGATTTTGTGGTGAAAAATTTGTTCTTGGAG
This sequence comes from Arachis stenosperma, assembly GCF_014773155.1. NCBI lineage: Eukaryota > Viridiplantae > Streptophyta > Magnoliopsida > Fabales > Fabaceae > Arachis > Arachis stenosperma. Next base: position 112,872,317 of record NC_080381.1, on the reverse strand, counting down.
GTGTTGAGACCTTGAGAGCTTGTGGATAAGTGATTTGGAAGTGCTCCGGTTGAGCTTGGGAAATCGGCTAAGGTATGGTTTCGGTTTCTCGTATCTAATACGTAATGTGGTAGGAAATACTTAGGCTAGAGGCCCTAAGATAGGCATTGAATTATTGGTGTTGTTGAATGGTTGATATATATATGATGTGATCATATATGTGATGATGATTATTGATGCCTTGATGGTATGATGTATGAGAAAAATGCATGTTGTGATATATGCTTGAAGATTGGTTATGGTTGAAATATGGATTGAACCATATTGATGGTGAGTATGATATTGATTGTATATAATGATGATTTATTGGGATTGGTGTTGTTGAAAATTGGCATGAGGAAGAGTATATGATATGTCAATGTGTTTGAGTTTGAGCCACTTGGGTGAAGTGGGTTAAAATAATGGGATAGTAATTTTGGTGAATTGTGATAAAGTGTCAACGTGTGAGTTGAAGAGGCTTGATGTTGAATTTGATATATTTTTATTGATTTAAAAAAAAAGGGATGAAATTGGCATGTTTTGATTGATTTCGAAAAGAGTTGAAAATGGCTTGTTTTGAAAATAGCACTTTGTGATTTTGTATGAAAAATATGGTTTTTGGGCATACTTTGACGGGATATAACTTGGATTACGGATCTCCGTTTTGGGCCAAATCTATTTAGAAATGAAATTGGATCCGGGATGTCCATGTCGTTCGAAGAACGGGTGAAAAATGATTTAAAATGAGAAAGTTATGTCCGTCGGAAGATTGGGGTTTGAATCTGTGAATTCTGCAGCTTTTAACTTAAAAAAATTTTAGCAGAATGACCCCTCGCGCGTAGGCGCACTTGGCGCGTACGCGCCGTTCTTCCAGGAAGCGCCATCCACGAGTGCGCGTGATGTGCGCGGGCGCGCCGATTGTGCTGCACCCAATGCCCAGCCATTTTCCAGAGAGTTGTGCCAGAACTGTGCCAGTTTTGTGCCTGGGGCACGAGAGCACCCACGCATACGCGTGGTTGACGCGTGCGCGTCGATTGGCTAATTTTCAATCCACGCGTTAGCGTGCATGACGCATACGCGTCGATGAGTTTTGTAGCCATCCACGCGTGCGCGTGGAGTGCGCGTACGCGTTGCCTTGTTTTCATCCCAAAGTTGATTTTTGAGTTTTAAAAGCCAAATCTCATACTTCTAAGCCTCCGATCTCACCACTTATGTCTTAAATCATTATGATATGCCTAGCTATTAGAAAAGGAGCTAGTGAATGTGGTAACTTACGAGTGAAGCAAGGGAAAAATGAATGATCAATGAGGATCAAAGATGATTATGTGAGATGCGGAGGATGGTGGTGGAAGTGCTTGTTATGCCATGGGCCGAAAGGCCGTAATTGTTAATGACATGGCTGGTTATGGATTTAACCGTCAGCCGATCGGCTGGTTATAGATTTAACCGTGAGCCGGATGGCTAGATTATTGCCGTGTTACGGTGGAGCCATGATTATGGCTATGTATAAATGCATATATGCTGTTGACTGAATTGTGAATGTTGCACTTCCACTATTGGAGATGAGAGTTTCCTTGGGAGGAAGCAGTGGCTAGCCACCACGTGCTCCAGGTTGAGACTCGAAGCTCTTTTGACCCTATGTCATAAGTGTGGCCGGGCATTGTGAAAGACCCGGATGAGCTCGCCCCCGTAAATATTCACCAGTGAAGGTGATGTATATAGATCATGATTATGATCAAGCTTATGATGAGTATAACTCGAGTTGGGATGCGTGACAGAGGGACAGTCCAATGGTTAGCTACCAGAACTTGTCGGGTTGGCTCTATAACCGACAGATGATATCATCAGCCACTAGGGAAAGGCATTCATCATATGCATACTATATGAATTGTTTGAGATTGCCTATTTGACTGCATACTACTTGCTAATTGTCTAAATGCCTTAATTGCTCCTATTTGTATATTTCTGGTTTGATATAACTGTGTTTGCTACATTATACTCCTGATGGTGGTTGGGAGGTTTGAAGGAATTGGAAAGGGAAGTATTAGTTAGACTGAAGAATCTTTAGTCAGATGCCCTTATATGGTTTAGCTTGTTTATAAGCTTTGATATTATCTGGTGGAAGTTCTAGGATTGCCTTCGGCTTTCCTCTATTATTATGTATTATATATGTGGAAGCTGTTACCATGCTGGGGACCTCTGGTTCTCATCCATGCGGATTTTTGTGGTTTTCAGATGCAGGACGTGAGGTTTCTCGCTGAGATCTGCTGGAGACTTCTGGATTAGCGAAGATCCTTTGTTCTCGGGACTATGTTTTGGGTTATATGTTTTGCTTAGATACTTTTATCTCCATTAAATAATACAAACTGAGATGACTCCTCTTATGGGAGATTTTGGAGAATAGGTTTATGTATTTGTGTCCCTTTGGGTTTCCTTTGGGGTTTTCCTTATTTTATCATATGTATATATTGCTATGCTCGAACCGGTTATCTTCGCGGCCGAATCTTGAGTCTTGATATTCCTGTTTTTGACACTCCTTTGTATATATATCTCGTGCTAGTTTATTCTTGTTCGTTACGTTATCGATCGGAGTGTTGTGCGTTCGAGTTGCGATTTTTGTTTACCCCTTTTTCTACAAAGGCTCCTAGTTATAATCAATCATTCATACTACTATACGTACTAAATTTTTATTTTAGAGGGCGTAATACCTTGCCATCTCTGAATTATGACTTAAGCATAAGACTCTGTATGGTAGGGTGTTACATTGACAATTTATTTTCCAATAAAAACAGATTTTATTTATAATTGAAATAAAATTTATTTGCCAATAATCGGTGGATAAAATTGAAATTGCACCCGTGTCATATAATTATAATTGATTAATTGGTATAAAATGAAATTATACCCGTACCATGAGTAATAATCTAAATAATTATATCTTAACAAAATATAATTTGAAATGATTAATAAATAATTATCTTAACAAAAATAATTATTTAATAATTGATTTAACAATCAATGCAAAAATAATTATAATAGTATTATTAACTGGGTAAATAATATAATTTCAAATTATTACTTGATATATAAATAATATATGGAAATCTATTGAGTAAATCAATCATTTTGCACCTTAATAATTTGACAATTATTACTCAATTAACCAGTTAATTGAATTAGTGATAACAATTTCCAATTTCAAATTTTGTATATTAAGTAGTTATTAAAAACTGGGTAATAACGATTTACACGGAAAAATCATTGATAAATTCAATTAACCATATAGAAGATAATATACTAACAGTTTTTGTAACAACCCAGACCACCCGCTAGCACGATATTGTCCGCTTTGGCTCACAAGGCCTCACGGTTTTACCTTTGACGATAGGGATGCTAGCCGAAGCCCCCCACACTCACTCGTCAAAACGCGTCATGCTAGGGAGAGGTATCCACACCCATATAAGGCATGCTTCGTTCTCCTCCCCAACCGATGTGGGTCTTACAATCCACCCCCTAAGGGAGCCCAGCGCCCTCGCTGGCACATCGATCCGGGTTCTGGCTCTGATACCATCTGTAACAGCCCAGACCACCCGCTAGCACGATATTGTCCGCTTTGGCTCACAAGGCCTCACGGTTTTACCTTTGACGATAGGGATGCTAGCCGAAGCCCCCCACACTCACTCGTCAAAACGCGTCATGCTAGGGAGAGGTATCCACACCCATATAAGGCATGCTTCGTTCTCCTCCCCAACCGATGTGGGTCTTACAATTTTAGTATATTATTTATGGCAAGCGAAATTATATTCTCAGATTTTCTATTAAAATTGAAATTAGTAATAGTTTAAAAAAGGTTTATTAATAAAATTACTAATAGTCACATTTTTATACACATGATATATGTTTTCTATATATTATTTAAAAAATATAATGAAACATGAATAATAAATGAGTATGTTATTTCTTCGACTAGCTAATTAATGCAAAATCGAGTACCTTTTTTTATTCGGTTGAGGTCATATTCTGTTTGGTGAAAATTTCAATCACTTTAATTAAATCCTGTCTTTGTGCCTTAACTTATACGGGTAGTAATATGTTACATATTATTTGGTATATCTAAGTAGTTATTTTCCATAGCGAAGATGTAAAAAATCATATTAAGGTTTATTGCCAAATAATTAGTGGATGAATAATAATAGATTATATCATTTTAAGAAAGTATTTTCATTATAATTATATCAAATCAATATTTAATTATGATAAAATATCTTAATTATAATAATTACGATATTTATGTTATATATTTTAATTATTTATGTACATAAATAAAATAGAAATCAATGCGCAATTTTCACCCCACTCACCACTATCTAAGCAATTTTAATCATTTATGTACATAAATAAAATACAAGTCTCTTTAAGCTAATTCACCTCACGCACCACTATCTAAGCAATTTTCAATCAACGCGCAAATATATAACTGCCTTTTTTGAAATGATTTCTTTTCATTTTCGAATTTTTTAAGTGTTTTCGATCTACGTTCTCTTCCTTCGTTCTCTGCATTCTCTTTCTTCATTTTTCGTGCTTTTCTTGTTCTCTACGTTTTTGAAATCAAGCTCTGAAATTAGTTTTGAACAATTATCTCGTTGTTGAAGATAATGAATGATTTAAGTTCAGATTGTCAATTGAACCAGAGTGAAATGGATTATTATTTTAAATTCAATCAAGTGATTGAGGTGTGATTCGATTCTAGTTAATATTTTCGTTAGTAGTTTATAATTCTGTAGGTGAATAATGTTTCTGTTGTGAGAATTGATGTTCATCGTTGATGATTTGAATTGAACGTAATGTAGGAGTTCTACATTAAAGAAAATATTTTTGTATATCTGCAGCAAATTTCGATATAAAACTAAAATATTTATGTGTATTGTTTCAGAATTTTCAGTATTTTTGTACTAATAAGTTCTGCATAATTTAAAACTATTCTTTTTCCTCCTCCTCATCTTCTACTGCTTCTTCTTCTTCTTCTTCTTTTTCATCATCATCATCATCATCATCTTCTTCTTCTTCTTTTTTTCTTATTCATTTTTTTCTTCGTATTTTACCTTCTCAAGTTTTTGTTTTGTTTCATTTTCTTAACAAGAATTAAAAAAATCAAATAAAGAAGAAGAAGAAAACATAATGCTACAAAATTACTTGGAAGAGGATAAACCTACATTTATTCAACTAAAAGAAAGAAAGAAATAAGAAAAAAAGAAGAGGCAGCATTAAAGAAAATATTTTTATATATTTGCAGTAAATGTGTAAAATTAAGATATTTATGTATATTATTTAAAAAATTTCGGTATTTTTGTACTAATAAATTCTGCATAATTCAAAATTCTTCCTCTTATTCTTTCATTTTCTCATAATTCTTTTCCAATTTAGCTTAGAAACTTCTATCGCTTTTTGCGACAATTTTGAGAGATAGATTTTTGAGAGATTTTGATCCTTATTTAAATTTTGAGGGTTGCGATTTTGATTAAAGGAGAAGAACCGTTTGTTATAATGATTTTTGCGCTATTTTTGGGGAAGCACGTGTTTACACGTAATCTAAACTGATAGTTGTTTTTGTTGGGTTTTAGTCAATTTGTATAAACACAACTAGAAAATAAATTAATACAGAAAGATTTACAGACGGATTTAGTCTTTATTACAGACGGATTTTTGGTTACCGACGAAATTACCGATGGATTTTGTCCTTCTGTAAAAGCCCGTCGGAAATTATTTACCGACAGATTTTTTTTCCGTCGGAAAATTACAGACGAATTTTTACCAGTTACCGACAGATTTTCCCTCTGTAAATTTTCTGTCCATTTCCCAAAGGCGACAAACTTTCCGACGGATTTTCCGTCTGTAATTACAGATGGATTTTCCGACGGATTTTTTATCTGTAATTACAGACGGATTTTCCGACAGATTTTTCGTCTGTAATTTGAACTTTGGAAAATCATCTCACACTTTGATTATAGACAGAAAATCCGTCTGTAAATCCGCCAGTAAGGTAAAATAAATTTTTTTATTTTTCTAATTACAAAATAAACTTGTTTTCATACAAATATATATAAATTTAATACAAATTTTTATTTAATTTGTATTCGAATATTTATAATATTTCAAAAAATAAACAAATTCATCGTATTATCAAACTAAAAGAAAAGTACTATAAACAAAAAAGTCAATATAATTTAAAACATAAACAAAGTGTATTAATTATTAACTATAATTCCCAGTATATTGTTTAACCATACTAAAACTATCGACTATAACTCTGATGTGTCATCCTTTTCAGCTTTTACATCTTTGTGATCCACTTCCATTTCTCTGTCTGGTTCCTCATTAATCTTCTTGTTTTGAGTTGCCCTGTGGGGTGGTGACATATGGAAAGACAAGCGCTTCAAATCAATTGGATTCAGCTTTCCCAAAGACTGAATTCTGAGAGTCCTAAGCGGTGAGGTACCAAAAGATCTTGGACTGTTCTCTCTGGTTTTGGCAGTGTATTTCATGGGTTCTGACAATGTATTTTTTACACCTAAGTAACACAGAATTAGGTTGTTCAGCCATAAATATGTTATCATTGACCATAATTTGCATGAAAAATAAGTTAATTGATGGCATTAATAACAAAAATCTACTCTTCATCTCAAATAAGTTTCAAAAGGAATAGAGACCAGCCACAGCAAGCAAAAGTGCAAAACCTTTTTTTTGAGTTTTTTTTTCTCTTTTTTTTTCTGATATATTGAGACTTATTAAAAAAAAAAGAAAGAGGAGGAAGAAAATAATATCTTAACTGTTGGATGAGGAGGGAAGTGAAGGAGGGTGGTGCATGACAAAAACTTGATGAAACTGCCACAAAAATCACTAGAAAAATTAGAAAAGAAAGAACATAAAGATAATCTGAATTACTTATGTAAAGCCACTAGGCCCTCTAATGTTATCAATTATCACACACAAAAGAAGAAGTAATGCATAGTAGGGTATCAAAATTCACCAAAGCTATAAGTCCCTTGATTTCAGCACCACCATTGATCACAGCTTCTTTAGCAGAAATAAGCTCATAAAGCCCCAAAAGCAAAGACATCTAATTTAGGAGAAACTCTGCCATATATATACCTGCAAATAAGAGAATAAAATGGTTCAATGGTATAATTGAATTTGATCCCTTAAGTGCATGTTCTGTTTTGCCCATGTGAATGTGTCAATTTAAAGTAACAATCATGATGGAATACCTGACGCCTCTTAAGAAAACATGACACAGTATTCAGGTAAGATTGCCCACCCTGGATTTCACTGAATGATGACAAAGAAAAAAGCTATTACCTACACTTAAACAAGAAGTAGACAGGAAGATAGCAGTAATATATGCTTTAGCTCATTTGTCTGAAGTCCAATATATAAAAGTTAAATGGAAGTAATGCTAAGTTAGAAGTCTTGCAAAAATGGCATTCATTGAACAGAGCACCTGAAGAAGATAATACTAAGGTTCACCTTAAAATGCATTGATAGTCTACTCAATGAACACAGCAGATGTGCAGCTCAACGGGATTAGTATCACTTCATTGATGGACAGTACTTTAAGAAGCCATGCTTAGTACTAAAACATATGAAATATAATTAGGATGGTACTATCTCACCTATCAATAATTTTGAGACGACCACCAGGTAACCACATTCCAATATCTCCTGTATGCAACCATCCTTCTTCATCAATCACTTCTCTCATGCTCAATTTAATCAAAATTCAGGAAAATTTTAAACGAACAAGGTAAATCTCATAAAAGATATAAAAATCTCATTGAAAATATTAAAAGAAATCACAGAGATAAAAATATTAAAAATAAAATTAACTGTTTTTAATATATTTAATGTAAATTAAAAAAATTTAAGACAAAATCAAAATAAAATAAAATTTAAGAATATTTTTAAAACTTTTAAGAAAGTTAAAGAACAAAAAATATTTTTTAGCCATGGTATTACATATGTTATGTGAAATATGCACATGCATACCTTAGCTCTAAGAAACTGGTTGTTGTTATGCAAGTCTACTTTCCTGTAAATTAAAGTAGTTTAGTACATTTAGTTGTCACCAACATTTGAAAGACATATAATCTAAAGAAATAATAATCAATGTTAAAAATAAACATTTACCCTCTTCTGCATGTAATCTTATCTCTGCAAACAGCAGCTTGTTCTGATGTAGAACAAACATAAAGTAATTAATTAATTTGAAAGCAATAATGTATATATATATATACTTTTAGTTTCTAAAATAATAGTAGAAAGATCTATGTATATAAATACCTTCTTGGAACGAATTTTGCTAATCCCTCTTTCCAATTTGGTCTCAAGGTTTTTGAGATCCTTGACAGCCATATTGCTCAAAGCCTCACCCAAGATTTGCCTGCATCATGCAATAATTGTTCAATTTTTCTGTGATTCAATTATTTAGTAATAATTGGTTCATCGAACTTGCCTGTTGTGGTTCTGAAGGTTACTGATTTGCACACGCAGTTTTGCAGATTCTTGCTGGTAATGCTGAATATATATATATATATATATATATATATATATATATATATATATATATATATATATATATATATATATATATATATATAGTGAAGAAGCTATATATATATGATGCTGATGAGATTAATAATGAATTAATAAGTAATAACCTGAGCATTAATCTCAGAAGTGGATCCACCATTAGAAGAATCTAAACTGGCTTTCTTGTACCTCTCAATAGATGCTTTGACACTGTTAAAACGTTGAAGAATTGAAGGTCAAATCATCCAACTCAGTGAGTTAACTGAACCTTAAACGTAACTATTCAAATGCCTCAACGTCAAAGTCAGATTGGATTTGATCAAAAATAAAATGTTAAAATAGTACCCTACTCTTACAAATACCTTAATTTCCTCGACCCACTCATTGGCTGCACCTGCCACCGTTTTATCTCTGAAATAGAACGAAACTCTCAGCACTAGAACTCCAAACCCGCAGTCCAAATAAAATTCACTTTTTAACATTCATTTTAGATTAGGCAGGGGCAGGTAGAAAAATTGTTCCAATCCCATATTTTTATTTTTATTTTTTTTGCACACAAAACTTGATGATGTGCTGGGGATAGTATTTGATATTCAACACACTGTCTTCCAATTCCATCTCCCCCCCAAAAGAATAGCAGGAATGGAAGAAAGAAAGAAAGAAAGTGCACCTCCATACAAGGAATCAAGGATAGCAGGATCAGTTTGTATTATAGCAGAATGGAAGAATGTGCAAGCAAATATTAGTTCAGGTATAATGCTGCAATCCAATTTAACGATTCAATAGTTTGTGTAGATCAAGAAACCACAGAACCAAATTAGTGTTCACAACAATGATTAAAATCCATTTCAAAATCTCATGCAAGAAAACTAAGAGACAAACATGGCATCTCAAGCAAACACTACACTTAACATTTCTGAGCTACAAGTAGAAGAGAGTGTGAAGTAGTGTCTACAAATACACCACAATTCATTTTATATTAATTTTTCTATTTACCACTTGTCCAACTAAATGACTTGGCATTTATAAAGCTTAGGAGAATTTGACAAATATTTGCAAGAGAAAACACTAGAATAAGAAACTGATGGAAAATTATGCATGGTAAAATGCTGAAATAGGTGAGGCAAAACCATGAAAATGTTACATTATTCATTCAGCTTTTTACATTAACCTGTGTTATGCAAGCATTTATTTACAGGTGGGAAATCAGATATATAAGACAGCGTTTCGTTTTCACATGCCAAAAGAGCAGCAGAAACACTCAATAAGATCAAGAAAATGCATAGCAATATAACTGAATACAAGTCATACTGTTTACCTTGTTTATCTCCTCTTTGTTATAATTATAATTCTCCAGCGGCTTCCATTCTTTTGTGGCCTTCAGCAGGACAGAACATAATATACAGTTCCTGTATATGAAACCGCATGATTTATCTTTCAAGCTGCCATTAAGTTCTTGTATCATTAATCTTTTGAGTCAAGGTATTAACATGTTATTAGTGTAAAGATGCACCACTAAGCACAACTATTTGCAATCAGTAAAAGATTAGTTAATCACTTTTCAGCTTGAAAGAAAGAGTTTATGACTAGAATCCCTTGTGAAACAGATACTAAAAAAAATATTAAGAACAAATGACATTTAAAAGAAGAAAATGGTCTCACCAGTCTTGAAACACAAGGAAGTGACGGGTTCCACGCTAACATCCATAACCAGTCTCGCCACATCTTTGCACCGCATGTCAAACCAGCAAACACAACCATCCTTTTATTTCAATATTTTCAAATAAGAAACAGATAAAAATCAATGCGTTAAATCAGAACAAAACAGTTAAATTTATAAATTGGAGATCTCAAGATAAAATTGGAAGCCACGATGAATGAATCTCACCTCAACTAAACTGAATAGATGGTTGCAAATGTTGTGAGAGTAAGATTGATAATGTTGTTCCTAGGGTTTGCAAAAGTTGTGAGAGTAAGATTGATAAAGTGAGCTCGGAGAGTGTGAGACAGAGTGAGCTCGCGATGAGAGTTTGAGACAGAGTTACCTAAAATCAAAGAAGAGAAGGGGCAGGAGAAGTGAATCAGAAATGACGCACGGCGAGGAGGGGAGGAACCCTTCGCGACGGCGACGCCACGAGCTCAACTCAGAACTTCGTGCGACGGCGAGGAGAGGAGGAACGATGCGAAGAGGACCGAGTAGAGCTTCCCCAGATGACGGCACCCACGGTCTATCCCCGCCGGCGGCGACAGCACCTTCTACCGGAGGAGAAGAGTACTCGACGACAACTTTGAAGAGGGATGAGGGTGAAAATGAGAAAATGAGTTCATAGGTCAGGAGTGAATGGAGCTCGATAGGGTGGTGATAAAATTAGGGTTTTCTGACAGAAAATTTTAAATTATAGACGGATTTTTCGTCTGTAATAATTTAATGAAATGCAACGTTTTCTCTATTTAATTACAGACGGATTTTTCGTCTGTAACCATTTTTCACGGAAAAAAATTAATTTTACCGACGAAATTATCGACGGATTTTGTTTTCCGTCTGTAATTTATGCTAATTCATTTTTTTGTTTTCCGACAAAAAATTCCTCTGAAATTCCGTCTGTATTTTCATGGGATAAAATCCGTCGGAAATATCCGTCTGTAATAACTAATTTTCTAGTAGTGAAACTTGTACAACAAAAAAAATTATATAAATTACAGATCTATAAATATAAATAATACTAACTAATTTTAATTGATCATAATTATACTCTAATAATACAAATATTAAATTTGTACTATTTAAATTTAAGACTAATAAAAAATTAATTAACCATTGCTATAACACTATTTTATATTGTATGTCAATCTCTACAACTGAACTGCTGCAGAAACTATTCACTAAATTAGACGTTAAAGATAGCTGCTGCATCATTACTGTACTTATTTTTGGCAAAAATTGTGGCAATAAAGATGACACTTATCTTCTATACATATATGTAGTAAAATTTTTCTTCTACACACTAGTAATAGCCTTTGTTGCTATCAATTAATTAAGACACAATGACATTAAAAAAGCCTTGAACATCATTCAAGAGAAATAGAAAACAATTTCGGACACAAATAGCATAATCTATTTATATGAATATGATGCTAAGCTACCTGATTTATTCTCAATTGGACCATTTTTTTAATATTTTTTGTCAAGCAATTTTTTTTGTCAATCAGATATTAGAAAATCAGTTTCTGATTAATTCGATCGAAGCTCCAACATTTCAACTTTTTTATTTTTTATTTATTTTAATTTTTTTATGCGTTTGAGTTTTTTTTTTCTTAAAAAAGAAAACATTAGTGCAAGTTTTATATATAATTGGATAAAAAAATATTATTTATACACTAAAAATAATCATTAAAATCATCATTATGTATTTTGTATATAAATATATGTGTTATTTAACTCATTTTTAATTTTTATTTTGTATAACATAAGTTTTATATTAATTTATATTGATTAGATAATCGTGTAATAAATCAAAATTAAACTAAAAAAATACTTTACTTTTTAATAGGAAAAGGATGACGAAGCATAAATTAAAAAAAATTCAGCAAAACATTTCTTTTAAAATGAATATTTATTTTCAAAAATTAACCCTAATTGTTGTAAATTAGTAATGAAAAACCATATTGTTTTTTTCTATGAAAACTTATGTCAAATAGAAATGGCAAAAAAATCCAAAAAAAAAGTACTTTAAAATTTTTAACGGGATAAAAATCTGTTACTACAAATAAATAGACAAAGAAATAAAAGTAGATGTATTCGCTCCATAGAGATTTGTTAGATTTATGCGAAGACTAAAACTATTAAAATGTTTTTATTTATATATATTAGTAGTAACATTTTTATTTTAATTTTTTAGTATTAAATATGGATTATTTGTATTTAAATTATATTTTAATATGTTAAAGTTAGTTGAATCGTATTGAATTATATTATAATTTTATATTATTTTTTATTTTTAAATATTAATATCCATAAATATCTGTAAAAAAAATAAACGAAAAATTCATGATAAAAACACATGAAAATAGAATATATCTTTTTTTAACAAAAATAACGACAGAAAAAAGTACCTGTCCCATAAATACTGTCATTTCGAGTTTTTGTTGGATAAAACGAGTAAGAGTTTGTTTGGATAAGTTTATCAGTAATTTTTTTAACTTTTAATTTATGAAAATATATAGTATTAATATATGGTGCAATTTTTAAAATCAAATTGTAATTTTTGTAAAATTCGGTTAATTAACGGCTAATTAACCCATAAATGAGAATTTATTCAAGAAAGCCTAAAATGTGATTTTTATGGCTTAATATGATAGAGGAGATTGAGACAAGAATTTTGGTACCAATTTTATAGAATTCGGACCAAGATTGGACCGAACGGGCTAAACCGGGCCAACCAAACCCAAAGTGGGCCCTTGGCCCAACTAAACTAAACCAAAACCCTAGTTTTCAGCACTCTCTCTCCTCACAACACTCAAAAACACGCCGAAAGTTAGAGAGAATGGGGGAAGAACACTCTCTCAAACTTCTATCTCTCACTTGATCTTCAAACCACCATAACTTTTGATCTAGAGCTCCGATTGCCACTCCGTTTGCGGCTACGCGTTCACTGCGGAGAGCTCTACAAAACCCATACAATCAATCTTGAGGTAAGCCACGTTTTGCTCTTCGAATTTCCAGCCTTGTTTTCGAGTTTCATGAGCAAAAATGTTGAGATTTTGGGCTCTTTGATGTTATAGGACCCAAATCTCTTGAAGGAGAAGGTTAATCTTATCTTCTTGGATCTTGGGTGTGGTAAGATTCTCAACCCTAGTGTAATTTGTGGTTTTATGATGTTTGGGTTTTGAGATGTTGTGTATGGGTGTGATGATTGTGGCTTAGGTTGTGTATATGTGAATATTGGAGCTTGATTGGTGATATTGAAAAGCTTGAAAAGGGTTTGGTGGTGAAAAATCTGTTCTTGGAGGTGTTGAGGTCTTGAGAGCTTGAAGAAAAAGTGGTTTGGAAGTGCTCCGGTTGAGCTTGGGAAATCGGCTAAGGTATGGTCTCAGTTTCTCGTATCTAATATGTAATGTGGTAGGAAATACTTAGGCTAGAGGCCCTAAGATAGGCATTGAATTGTTAGTATTGTTGAATGGTTGATATATATGATGTGGTCATATATGTAATGATGAGTATTGATGCCTTAATGGTATGATGTATGAGAAATATGCATGTTGAGATATATGCTTGATGATTAGTTATGGTTGAATTGTGGGTTGAACCATGTTGATGGTGAGTGTGATATTGATTGTGTACAATGATGATTTAGTGGAATTGGTGTTGTAAAAAAATTGGCATGAGGAAGAGTATATGATATGTCAATGTGTTTGGGTTTGATCCACTTGGGTGAAGTGAGTTAAAATGATGAGATAGTGAGTTTGTAAATTGTGGTAATGTGTCACTGTGTGAGTTGAGGAGGCTTGATGTTGAATTTGATACATTTTGATTGATTTCAAAGAAAAGGGATGAAATTGGCATATTTTGATTGATTTTGAAAAGAGTTGGAAATGGCTTGTTTTGAAAATGGCACTTTGGGGTTTTGTATGAAAAATATGGTTTTTGGGCATACTTTGACGGGACATAACTTGGACTACGGATCTCTGTTTTGTGCCAAATCTATTTAGAAATGAAATTGGATCTGGGATGTCCATGTCGTTTGAAGAACGGGTGAAAAACGATTTAAAATGAGGAAGTTATGTCCGTCGGAAGATTGGGGTTTGAATCTGTAAATTCTGCAGCTTTTAACTTAGAAAATTTTTAGCAGAATGACCCCTCGCGCGTAGGCGCACTTGGCGCGTACGCGCCGTTCTTCCAGGAAGCCCCATCCATGCATGCGCGTGATGTGCGCGGGCGCATCGATTGTGCTGCACCCAATGCCCAGCCATTTTCCAGAGAGTTGTGCCAGAACTGTGCCAGTTTTGTGCCTGGGGCACGAGAGCACCCACGTGTACGCGTGGTTGACGCGTGCGCGTCGATTGGCTAATTTTCAATCTACGCGTTAGCGTGCATGACGCATACCTGTCGATGAGTTTTTGTGGCCATCCACGCGTGCGCGTGGAGTGCGCGTACGCGTGGCCCTGTTTTCATCCCAAAGTTGATTTTTGAGTTTTAAAAGCCAAATCTCATACTTCTAAGCCTCCGATCTCACCACTTATGTCTTAAATCATTATGATATGCCTAGCTATTAAAAAAGGAGCTAGGGGGTGTGGTAACTTGCGAGTGAAGCAAGGGAAAAATGAATGATCAATGAAGATCAAAGATGATTATGTGAGAGGCGAAAGATGGCGGTAGAAGTGCTTGTTATGCCATGGGCCGAAAGGCTGTAATTGTTAATGAGATGACTGGTTATGGATTTAACCGTGAGTCGGATGGCTAGATTATTGCCGTGTTACGGCGGAGCCATGATTATGGCTATTTATAAATGCATATATGCTGTTGAATGAATTGTGAATGTTGCACTTCCACTGTTGGAGATGAGAGTTTCCCTGGGAGGAAGCAGTGGTTAGCCACCACGTGCTCTAGGTTGAGATTCGAAGCTCTTTTGACCCTATGTCATAAGTGTGGCCGGGCACTGTGAAAGACCCGGATGAGCTCGCCCCCGCAAATATTCACCAGTGAAGGTGATGGATATAGATCATGATTATGATCAAGCTTATAATGAGTATAACTCGAGTTGGGGATGCGTGACAGAGGGACAGTCCAATGGTTAGCTACCAGGACTTGTCGGGTTGGCTCTATAACCGACAGATGATGTCATCAGCCACTAGGGACAGGCATTCATCATATGCATACTATATGAATTGTTTGAGATTGCCTATTTGACTGCATACTACTTGCTAATTATCTAAATGCCTTAATTTCTCCTATTTGTATATTTCTGGTTTGATATAACTGTGTTTGCTACATTATACTCCTGATGGTGGTTGAGAGGTTTGAAGGAATTGGAAAGAGAAGTATTAGTTAGACTGAAGTATCTTTAGTCAGATGCCCTTTATGGTTTAGCTTGTTTATAAGCTTTGATATTATTCTGGAGGAAGTTCTAGGATTGCCTTCGGCTTTTCTCTATTATTATGTATTATATATGTGGAAGCTGTTACCATGCTGGGGACCTCTGGTTCTCACCCATGCGGATTTTGTGGTTTTTAGATGCAAGACGCGAGGTTTCCCGCTGAGGCATGCTGGAGACTTCTAGATTTGCGAAGATCCTTTGTTCTCGGGACTATGTTTTGGTTTATATGTTTTGCTTAGATACTTTTATCTCCATTAAATAATACAAACTGAGATGACTCCTCTTATGGGAGATTTTGGAGAATAGGTTTATGTATTTGTGTCCCTTTGGGTTTCCTTTGGGGTTTTCCTTATTTTATCATATGTATATATTGCTATGCTCGGACTGGTTATCTTCGCGGCCGGATCTTGAGTCTTGATATTCCTGTTTTTGACACTCCTTTGTATGTATATATATATATATATATCTCGTGCTGGTTTATTCTTGTTCGTTACGTTATCGATCAGAGTGTTGCGCTTTTGAGTTGCGATTTTTTTTTGTTTACCCCTTTTTCTACAAAGGCTCCTAGTTATAATCAATCATTCTTACTACTATACGTACTAAATTTTTATTTTAGAGGTCGTAATACCTTGCTATTTCTGAATTATGACTTAAGCATAAGACTCTGTATGGTAGGGTGTTACATTATGGTATCAGAGTAGTTCGTTCCTGTAGAGCCTGAAGGATGGACTGACTATGCTTCTGTGCATTCTCTGTGTGTGTGTGTATGTTATGTGCTATTAGTATATCTGCTTGATATAATTAGCATAAACATTCATGAGCATGCATTTGGGACTTTGAAGCACTAGACTTCCGATATTGAGACTGATCAACTTAATATCGATTGTTGGGTGTGTATAGGGACCAGATGGCGCCTCGTGGACGTGGTAGAGACCGTGGTAGAGGTCGTACTAATGCTCGTACACCAGAGAATAACCCTAATGACCTGGTAAACTTTATGACTGCGTTGGAGAACATGGCTGCTGCTATGCAAGCCACTGCTGGGGCTCTTGGTCAACAGATGAACAACCATGGCAATGACAGAGGTGGAGTTCAGGGCCGATGACACTGGCAAACTTCTTGAAGGTTAATCTGCCTAAGTTCAAGGGAACTACTAGCCCGACTGAGGCTGATACATGGTTTCAGGCCATAGAACGAGCACTGCAAGCACAAGTGGTGCCTAAAGGACAGCGTGTCGAGTTTGCTACCTATATGCTCACCGGTGAAGCGTCGCATTGGTGGCAAGGTATCCGACATCTTCTGCAGCAGGGTGATGACTATATCACCTGGAATGTCTTCCAATAGGAGATCTATAAGAAGTACTTTCTGACTTCTGCTAGGACGGCCAAGGAGCTTGAATTGTTACAGCTGAAGCAGGGTACCATGTCCATATCAGAGTATACTGACAAGTTTGAGGAGCTGTTCAGGTTCTCTCGTATGTGCCAAGGGACTCCAGTGGAATATGAGGAATGAAAGTGTGTTAAGTATGAAGGAGGACTCCGGAGTGATATCTTTAGTTCAGTAGGACCAATGGAGATCAGGACTTTCTCCGAATTGGTGAACAAGTGTAGGGTTGCTGAAGAGTGTGTGAAAAGGGCAACCGCTGAGAAAGAGAGTCACAAAGGATCATTCCCACAGAACCGAGGGAAGAGCTTTGCACCTAGAGGTCCATCTTTCAAGAGGGGAAGCTCTTTCAGGAGGCCCAACAACAACAACTCCCAAGGAAAGAAGTTTGGGAAGCAGCCTCAGAATGATCAAGCTTGTACTAGATGTGGGAATCACCATCCGAGAGCACCATGCAAGGCCGGATGGGGTTTGTGCTACAATTGTGGAAAGGCGGGGCATAAAGCCGCCAGTTGTCTGGAGAAGCAGAAACGAGGTGCTGGGAAGGCACAACAGACTGGTCGGGTGTTCACCACCTCAGCTATAGGTGCCGAGGGATCTGAGACACTTATTCGAGGTAACTGTGAAATGGCTGGTCAAACTTTAAATGCTTTATTTGATTCGGGAGCATCGCATTCATTCATTGCATTTGAGAAAGCCCATGAGTTAGGATTGAAGATCGTAACCTTAGGTTATGATCTAAGAGTGTATAATGCTACCCATGAAGCAATGGTAACTAGGCTAGGATGCCCGGAAGTTTCCTTTAGGTTCAAGCAGCGTAATTTTGTTCATAATTTAGTCTGCTTACTGATGATCGGTCTTAATCTTATCTTGGGATTGGACTGGTTATCTAAGAACCATGTCCTGCTTGATTGTTCTACAAAGTCGGTGTACTTTATGCCGGAAGATACAGAAGGGCCGGTTGTGGTGAATAATTATTACTTGAATTCGATGATGGTGAACTGTTCCGGAACCGAATGTCAGGGTATCCTGTTGTTAACCGCGGGTGTTTCGGGTGATGATCAAAGGTTGGAACAGATTCCGGTTGTGGGTGAGTTTCCGGAAGTGTTTCCTGATGATATTGATGAGTTTTCACCTAACCGAGAAGTTGAGTTTGCTATTGAGTTGGTGCCCGGGGCGGGACCAATCTCAAGCGCTCCTTATAGGATGTCACCGTTAGAGATGAACGAGCTAAAGTCTCAGTTAGAGGATTTGTTGGGAAAGAATTTTGTACGACCAAGTGTCTCTCCGTGGGGTGCTCCAGTGTTACTGGTAAAGAAGAAAGATGGGAGTATGCGGCTCTGTGTGGATTACAGGCAGCTGAACAAGGTTACAATAAAGAATAAGTACCCATTGCCGAGAATTGATGATCTCATGGATCAGTTACAAGGAGCTAGGGTTTTCTCCAAGATCGATTTGCGATCCGGTTATCACCAGATAAGGGTGAGGGGTGAGGATATCCCTAAGACCGCTTTTAGGACTCGTTATGGTCATTACGAGTACACTGTGATGTCCTTTGGATTGACGAACACTCCTGCAGTGTTTATGGATTACATGAATAGAGTTTTCCGTCCGTTTCTGGATAAATTCGTTGTTGTCTTCATTGATGACATACTGATTTATTCCAAGACTGAAGAAGAGCATGCGAAACACTTGAGGACCGTGTTGCAGATTCTAAAGGAGAAGAAACTCTATGCGAAACTGTCTAAATGTGAGTTTTGGAAGAGTGAGGTGAAATTTTTGGGCCACGTGGTGAGTAAGAAGGGAATAGCCGTAGATCCAACTAAGGTGGAGGCTGTGATGGATTGGAAGCAATTAACCACCGTAACAGAGATAAGGAGTTTTCTGGGCTTTGCTGGCTATTACCGAAGGTTTATCAAGGGCTTTTCAGAGATAGCCTTGCCAATGACAAAGTTAACCCGCAAAGACACTCCGTTTGTTTGGACTCCTGAGTGCGAGGAGAGCTTTCAGACATTGAAGAAAAAGTTGACCACTGCACCTGTGTTAGTGTTACCTGAGCCGAATGAGCCATTTGAGGTGTATTGTGATGCCTCATTGAAGGGTCTAGGGTGCGTGTTGATGCAGCATCATAATGTGGTGGCGTATGCCTCACGACAGTTGAGACCGCATGAAGTTAATTACCCTACGCACGATTTGGAACTTGCTGCGGTTGTGTTTGCCCTGAAGGTGTGGAGGCATTACCTCTATGGGGTTAAGTTCCAAGTTTTCTCTGATCATAAGAGCTTGAAACATCTCTTTGATCAGAAAGAGCTTATAATGAGACAGAAGAGGTGGATGGAATTGTTGAAGGACTACGAATTTGAGTTGCATTACCATCCGGGAAAGGCGAACGTAGTGGCAGATGCGTTAAGTCGGAAGTCGTTATATGCGGCTTGGATGATGCTTCAAGAGGAGAAGTTGCTTAAGGGATTCGAGAGTCTGAAAATTGGTGCTCGAGAACTATCCGGAACTTTGTGTTTGAGCCGATTAGAAATCTCAAGTGACTTTAAGTCTGAACTCCTAAAGGCTCATCAAAATGATGAAGCGTTATTGATGCACGAAATTGTAATCACACTTTTGCGATTCCGCACAACTAACCAGCAAGTACACTGGGTCGTCCAAGTAATACCTTACGTGAGTAAGGGTCGATCCCACGGAGATTGTCGGCTTGAAGCAAGCTATGGTTATCTTGTAACTCTTAGTCAGGATATCAATAATTATCAGGGTTGATTGTAAAAAGTAAAAGAACATGAAATAAGTACTTGTTTTGCAGTAATGGAGAACAGGTTGAGGTTTTGGAGATGCTCTATCTTCTGAATCTCTGCTTTCCTACCGTCTTCTTCTTCAAGCACGCAAGACTCCTTCCATGGCAAGCTGTATGTAGGGTTTCACCGTTGTCAATGGCTACCTCTCATCCTCTCAGTGAAAATGTTCAACGCGCTCTGTCACAGCATGGCTAATCATCTGTCGGTTCTCAATCAGGTTGGAATAGAATCTGGTGATTCTTTTGCGTCTGTCACTAACGCCCAACCTTCAGGAGTTTGAAGCTCGTCACAGTCATTCAATCCTTGAATCATACTCAGAATACCACAGACAAGGTTTAGACCTTCCGGATTCTCTTGAATGCCGCCATCAATTCTAGCTTATACCACGAAGATTCTGATTAAGGAATCCAAGAGATATCTACTCAATCTAAGGTAGAATGGAGGTGGTTGTCAGGCACACGTTCATAGTTGAGAATGATGATGAGTGTCACGGATCATCACATTCATCAGGTTTAGGAACAAGTGATATCTTAGAATGGAAGCAAGCATGATTGAATGAAAAACAGTAGTAATTGCATTAATCCATCAAGACACAGCAGAGCTTCTCACCCCCAACCATGGGGTTTAGAGACTCATGCTGTAGAAGATACAATGAGAAATGTGTAAAGTGTCATGAGGTCCAGATACAATATCAAAAGGTCCTATTAATAGTGAACTAGTAACCTAGGGTATACAGAAATGAGTAAATGACGTAAAAATCCACTTCCGGGGTCCACTTGGTGTGTGCTTGGGCTGAGCATTGAAACTTTCATGTGTAGAGACTTTTTCTGGAGTTAAACGCCAGCTTTTAAGCCAGTTTGGGCGTTTAACTCCAATTTTTATGCCAGTTCCGGCGTTAAACGCCGGGAATTCTGAATTGCAACGCCGGTTTGGGCCATCAAATCTCGAGCAAAGTATGGACTATTATACATTTCTGGAAAGCCCGGGATGTCTACTTTCCAAAGCCGTTGAGAGCGTGCCAATTGGACTTCTGTAGCTCCATAAAATCCACTTCGAGTGCAGGGAGGTCAGAATCTAACAGCATCTGCAGTCCTTTTCAGTCTCTGAATCAGATTTTTGCTCAGGTCCTTCAATTTCAGCCAGAAAATACCTGAAATCACAGAAAAACACACAAACTCATAGTAAAGTCCAGAAAAGTGAATTTTAACTAAAAACTAATAAAAATATAATAAAAACTAACTAAAGCATACTAAAAACAAACTAAAAACAATGCCAAAAAGCGTATAAATTATCCGCTCATCACAACACCAAACTTAAATTGTTGCTTGTCCCCAAGCAACTGAAAATCAAAATAGAATAAAAAGAAGAGAATATACTATAGACTTCAAAATATCAAAGAAACTTAGCTCCAATTAGATGAGCGGGACTAGTAGCTTTTTGCTTCTGAACAGTTTTGGCATCTCACTTTATCCTTTGAAGTTTAGAATGATTGGCATCTATAGGAACTCAGAACTCAGATAGTGTTATTGATTCTCCTAGTTAAGTATGATGATTCTTGAACATAGCTTCATTATGAGTCTTGGCTGTGGCCCAAAGCACTTTGTCTTCCAGTATTACCACCGGATACATTCATGCCACAGACACATACTTGGGTGAACCTTTTCAGATTGTGACTCAGCTTTGCTAGAGTCCCCAATTAGAGGTGTCCAGGGTTCTTAAGCACACTTTTTTTTTTGCCTTGGATCACAACTTTTTTTTGTATTCACTGCTTTTTCTTGCTTCAAGAATCATTTTTATGATTTTTCAGATCCTCAATAACATTTCTCTTTTTCCATCATTCTTTCAAGAGCCAACAATTTTAACATTCTTAAAACAACAAATTCAAAAGACATATGCACTGTTCAAGCATTCATTCAGAAAACAAAAAGTATTGTCACCACATCAAACTAATTCAACTAGTTTCAAAGATGAATTCGAAATCCTGTACTTCTTGTTCTTTTGTGATTAAAGCATTTTTCATTTAAGAGATGTGATGGATTAATAGGACATTCATAGCTTTAAGACATGAACCTTAAATTTTATTAATCTTGAATTAAGAACAAGACTCAAAAATAGATATAAGATAAGACTAATAGTAATAGAAAACAAAAATTTAAATAGACTCCTAATGATAGAGGTTATCACAGAGTTAGGACTCAACAACCTTGATTTTGAGAAGTGGATGCTCCCTCAACTTGTGGGGTATTTGACCCTTCAAGGGAGAGCTTTTGGCGCTTCAACTCCTGTAGCTCACGCCCCTGCTTCTCTTGTTTCTTCAGCAATTTGCAGAGCATGCAGTTTTGATTCTGCTGTTCTTCCTTAATTTGTTCCATAGCTTCTTGCAACTTGGCAACAGATGCTTCTAGACGAGTCCAGTAGTCAATTTCAGGAAGTTCATGGAGGAACTCCTGTGCCCTCCTTTTGATAGAGTTATATTGCATTTGTCCTTCCATTGACCTCTTGGTGATTGGGTGCTCAATTGGGATGAGTTCATCTACTCCCATCCTCACCCCAGCATCTTTACATAACAAAGAGATTAAGCTTGGGTAAGCCAGTTTGGCTTCAGTGGAGTTCTTGTTTGCAATTGTGTAAATCTCACAAGCAATCAGATGATGGATCTCCACTTCTTTTTCCAGCATAATACAATGAATCATTACTGCTCTCTTGATAGTAACCTCAGAACGGTTACTAGTGGGCAAGATAGAACGCCCTATGAAGTCCAACCAGCCTCTTGCAACTAGTTTGAGATCTCCCTTCTTGAGTTGGTTTGGGACACCTTTTGAATTGGTCATCTACTTGGTTCCATGGAGGCATATGTCCTCTAGAACTTGATCCAACCCCTTATCTACTCTCACCATTCTCCTATTAAAGGATTCAGGATCATCTTGTAGTTGAGGTAATTTGAAGACCTCTCTTATTTTGTCCAGATGGAAGTAAATAATTCTCCCTCTGACCATGGTTCTGTAGGTATGAAAAGTGGTTCCAGTCATTCTCTGCTTATCTGTCAGCCACAGATTTGAGTAGAATTCCTGAACCATATTTCTCCCAACCTTTGTCTCTGGGTTGGTTAGAACTTTCCATCTTCTGTTTTGAATTTGCTCTTGGATCTCTGGATATTCATCTTCTTTCAGATCAAATTTAACTTCCGGGATCACTGACCTTAGACCCATTATTTTGTGGTAATGGTCTGCATGTTCTTTGGTTAAGAACTTCTCTTGACTCCAAAGGTCTTTTGGAGCATTCTCTTTCTTGCCTCTTGAATTGGTTTGTTTTCCTTTGGGGGCCATGATCTTGATGAGCCTTAACTTAGTGATCACGGAAAAACACACCAAACTTAGAGGTTTGCTTGTCCTCAAGCAAAAGAAAGGAAAGAGGAGAGAGAGGAGGAGAGCAAATTCGAATGGTGGGGAAGGGGAGTGTGGCCGAACATATATTTATAAGGAAGGGGGAGAGATTTCGAAAATTTTGAAGGAGATTTGAGAAGATATGGAAAGAATTTGAGAGATATTTGAGTTTTTTTTTTTTGAAGAAGATTTGGAAAGGATTTGAAAGAGATTGAAGAATGATTTTAATTTTGAAAATTGGAAGGTGAATGATGAGAGTTTGAAATGTGTTTATGTAGAAAATTATGGATCAAAATAGGAAAGTTTGAAAAAATTTGAAGTGGAAAGCAAAATCTCTGTTCCCCACTTTTCTGGCGTTAAACGCCCAGAATGGTATCCATTCTGGCGTTTAACGCCCAAATGTTGGCCAATTTGGGCATTTAACGCCCAGCCAGGTACCCTGGCTGGCGTTAAACGCCAGAAACCCTTCATCACTGGGCGTTTTGCTAAACGCCCAGGATGCTGCACACCTGGCGTTAAACGCCCAGAATGGTGCCCATTCTGGCGTTTAACACCCAAAATGGCACCTTTACTGGCGTTAAACGCCCAGAATAGTGCCCATTCTGGCGTTTAACGCCCAAAGTACCCCTTACTGGCATTTTTTCGCCAGCAAGCCCCTTTTCTCTGCTTTTTGCACTGAATCTTCTGTAGCTTTGTGAATTCCTTCAATTTTGATAATTGCCCTTTGAGAATATGTATCAAACTTTGATTAAACAAAACAGATAACCTGCTAATGACTGGGTTGCCTCCCAGCAAGCGCTTCTTTATTGTCTTTAGCTGGACCTTCACTGAGAATCATTCAAGCCTCAGTTTTGAGCATTCTTGCTCAAAATTGCTTTCAAGATAATGCTTGATCCTCTGTCCATTAACAATGAACTTTTTGTCAGAATCAGTATCCTGAAGCTCAACATATCCATATGGTGACACTTTTGTAATCATATACGGACCCCTCCACCGGGATTTAAGTTTTTCTGGGAACAGTCTGAGCCTAGAGTTGAAGAGTAGAACTTTTTGTCCTGGCTCAAAGACTCTGGATGACAACTTCTTGTCATGCCACTTCTTTGCCTTTTTCTTATAAATTTTTGCATTTTCAAAGGCACTGAGTCTAAATTCATCTAGCTCATTTTGCTGGAGCAATCTTTTTTCACCAGCTAACTTAGCGTCCAGGTTTAGGAATCTGGTTGCCCAGTAGGCTTTATGTTCCAGTTCCACGGGCAGATGACAGGCCTTGCCATACACAAGTTGGTATGGAGAGGTTCCTATTGGAGTCTTGAATGCTGTTCTGTATGCCCACAGAGCATCATCCAAGCTCTTTGCCCAATCCTTTCTACGGGCAATTACAATCCGTTCTAGGATTCTTTTTAGCTCTCTGTTAGAGACTTCAGCTTGCCCATTTGTCTGTGGATGATACGGGGTTGCCACTTTGTGGCTATTTCCATATCGGACCATAGCAGAGTAGAGCAGTTTATTGTAAAAATGAGTGCCCCCATCACTGATTAGGACTCTGGGAACACCAAATCTGCTGAAGATGTGTTTCTGGAGGAATTTCAGCACGGTCTTAGTATCATTAGTGGGTGTAGCAATTGCTTCTACCCACTTAGATACATAGTCCACTGCCACCAGAATGTAAGTGTTTGAGTATGATGGTGGGAACGGACCCATGAAGTCAATCCCCCATACATCAAATAATTCAATCTCTAGGATCCCTTGCTGAGGCATGGCGTATCCATGAGGCAAGTTACCAGCTCTTTGGCAACTGTCACAGTTACGCACAAACTCTCGGGCATCTCTATAGAGAGTGGGCCAGTAGAAGCCACATTGGAGGACCTTAGTGGCTGTTCGCTCACTTCCGAAATGTCCCCCATACTGTGATCCATGGCAGTGCCATAGGATCCTTTGTGCTTCCTCTCTGGGTACACATCTGCGGATCATTCCGTCTGCACATCTCTTAAAGAGATATGGCTCATCCCATAGGTAGTACTTGGCATCTGAGATTAATTTCTTTCTTTGCACCCTGCTGTACTCCTGGGGTATGAACTTTACAGCTTTATAATTTGCAATATCTGCAAACCATGGAGTTTCCTGAATGGCAAAGAGTTGCTCATCTGGGAAAGTCTTAGAGATCTCAGTAGAAGGGATGGACGCCCCAGCTACTCGTTCTATTCGGGACAGATGATTAGCTACTTGGTTCTCTGTCCCTTTTCTGTCTCTTATTTCTATATCAAACTCTTGCAGAAGCAACACCCATCTTATGAGCCTGGGTTTTGAATCCTGCTTTGTGAGTAAGTACTTAAGAGCAGCATGGTCAGTGTACACAATCACCTTTGATCCTACTAAATAGGATCTAAACTTGTCAATGGCATAGACCACTGCAAGTAACTCTTTTTCTGTGGTTGTGTAATTCTTCTGTGCATCATTTAGAACACGGCTGGCATAATAAATGACGTGCAGAAGCTTGTTATGCCTCTGTCCCAACACTGCACCAATGGCATGGTCACTGGCATCACACATTAATTCGAATGGTAATGTCCAGTCTGGTGCAGAGATGACTGGTGTTGTGACCAGCTTGGCTTTCAGGGTCTCAAATGCCTGCAGACACTGTGTGTCAAACACAAATGGTGTGTCAGTAGCTAGCAGGTTGCTCAGAGGTTTTGCAATTTTCGAAAAATCCTTTATAAACCTTCTGTAGAATCCTGCATGCCCCAGAAAGCTTCTGATTGCCTTAACATTGGTAGGTGGTGGTAATTTTTCAATTACCTCTATCTTTGCCTTATCCACCTCTATTCCCTTGCTTGAAATTTTGTACCCAAGGACAATTCCTTCAGTCACCATAAAGTGACATTTCTCCCAATTTAACACCAGGTTAGTCTCTTGGCACCTTTTCAGGACAAGTGCTAAATGGTTAAGATAGGAGCTGAATGAGTCTCCATATACTGAGAAGTCATCCATGAAGACTTCCAGGAACTTCTCCACCATATTAGAGAAGATGGATAGCATGCATCTCTGAAAATTTGCAGGTGCATTACATAGACCAAAAGGCATTCTCCTGTAGGCAAACACGCCAGAAGGACAAGTGAATGCTGTTTTCTCTTGGTCTTGAGGATCTACTGCAATTTGGTTGTAACCTGAATAGCCATCCAAAAAGCAGTAATAATCATGACCAGCTAGTCTTTCTAGCATTTGGTCTATGAATGGTAAAGGAAAATGATCCTTTCTGGTGGCTGTATTGAGCCTTTTGTAGTCAATACACATACGCCACCCTGTAACTGTTCTTGTAGGAACCAGTTCATTCTTTTCATTATGAACCACTGTCATGCCTCCCTTTTTGGGAACAACTTGGACAGGGCTCACCCAGGGGCTATCAGAAATAGGATAAATAATTCCAGCCTCTAGTAATTTAGTGACCTCTTTCTGCACCACCTCCTTCATGGCCGGATTTAGCCGCCTTTGTGGTTGAACCACTGGTTTGGCATTATCCTCTAATAGGATCTTGTGCATGCATCTTGCTGGACTAATGCCCTTAAGATCACTTATGGACCACCCAAGAGCTGTCTTGTGTGTTCTTAGCACTTGAATCAGTGCTTCATTTTCCTGTGGATTTAAAGCAGAGCTTATGATCACTGGAAAAGTGTCACCCTCTCCCAGAAATGCATACTTCAGGGATGGTGGTAGTGGTTTGAGCTCAGGTTTGGGAGGCTTATCCTCTTCCTGAGGAATTTTCAAAAATTCTTTTGTTTCCTCTGGTTCTTCCTGATCAGGCTGAACATCCTTGAAGATGTCCTCTAGCTCTGATTCTAGACTTTCAGTCATATTGATCTCTTCCACCAAAGAGTCAATAATGTCAGCGCCCATACAGTCATTTGCTGTGTCTGGATGTTGCATAGCTTTTACAGCATTCAACTTGAACTCATCCTCATTGACTCTCAGGGTTACTTCCCCTTTTTGTACGTCAATAAGAGTTCGTCCAGTTGCTAGGAAAGGTCTTCCTAGAATGAGAGTTGCACTCTTGTGCTCCTCCATTTCCAGCACTACAAAGTCAGTTGGAAAGGCGAATGGCCCAACATTGACAATCATGTCCTCAATTATGCCTGATGGATATTTAATGGAGCCATCAGCAAGTTGGAGACATATCCGGGTTGGTTTGACTTCTTCAGTCGACCCAAGCTTTCTGATAGTGGATGCAGGTATTAGATTGATACTTGTTCCAAGGTCACACAGGGCTGTCTTGGTGCAAGCACCTTCTAATTTGCATGGTATCATAAAGCTTCCTGGATCTTGAAGCTTTTCTGGTAATGTGCATTCTTCAGTGAGAAACACTTTTTCAGTTTCTCTCCAATCCTTCTTATGACTTAAGATCTCTTTCATGAACTTAGCATAAGAAGGTATTTGCTCAAGTGGCTCTGCAAACGGAATCTTTATTTCAAGAGTCCTTAGATAGTCTGCAAAGCGGACAAATTGCTTATCCTGTTCCACTTGGCGGAGTTTCTGAGGATAAGGCATCTTGGCTTTATATTCTTCAACCTTAGTTGCTGCAGGTTTATTCCTTACAGAGGTGGTTGGAGAAGCCTTTTTAGAGGGGTTACTACCAGCACTCTCAGGTGTTTGATTCCCCATTGGCGTTTGAACGCCAGGATTGGGTGAAGAATGGGCATTTAACGCCAACTTTTCCCCCTTTTCTGGTGTTTGAATGCCAGAACTGGGCAGTGAATGGGCGTTTAACGCCAGCTCCCCCCCCTTTCTGGCGTTTGAACGCCAAGAGTATTCCTCTCTGGGCTCTTACTGTCCTCAGAGGGATTTTGGACAGTGGTTTGGTTATCCTCTGTCAATTGTTCCTTTATTGGCTTTTTGCTACTTTGAGCAGTGTTATTCAATGTCTTCCCACTCCTCAGTTGAACTGCTTGGCATTCTTCTGTTATCTGTTTAGATAACTGCTGTTTTGCCTGATTCAACTGTGATTCTATGTTCTTGTTAGCAATTTTAGTTTCTTGGAGCATCTCTTTAAATTCTACTAACTATTTTGTCATCAGGTGTAATTGCTGATTAAGCTCAACCATCTGTTCTTGAGGATTAGGATCAGTGGCTACTGCCATAACTTCTTCTTTTGTAGAGGACTCATTGCTAAAGTACAAATGTTGATTTCTAGCAACAGTATCTATAAGCTTTTGAGCATCTTCAATCGTCTTCCTCATATGTATAGATCCACCAGCTGAGTGGTCTAGAGACATCTGAGCTTTTTCTGTAAGCCCATAGTAGAAGATGTCTAACTGTACCCACTCTGAAAACATTTCAGGGGGCATTTTCTTAGCATACCTCTATACCTCTCCCAGGCATTATAAAGGGATTCATTATCCTCTTGTTTAAAGCCTTGGATGTCCAGCCTTAACTGTGTCATCCTTTTTGGAGGGTAAAATTGATTCAGAAATTTGTCTGATAACTGTTTCCATGTCTTTATGCTTGCTGTAGGTTGGTTATTCAACCACCTCTTAGCTTGATCTTTTACAGCAAATGGAAACAGTAATAATCTGTAGACATCCTAATCCACCTCTTTATCACGTACTGTGTCAGCAAGTTGTAAGAATTGTGCCAGAAACTCAGTAGGTTCTTCCTGTGGAAGACCGGAATACTGGCAATTTTACTGCACCATGATAATGAGTTGAGGATTTAGCTCAAAGCTGCTTGCTTTAATGGGAGGTATACAGATGCTACTCCCATATGCAGCTGTAATGGGGTTAGCATATGACCCCAGAGTCCTTTTGGACTGTTCAATTCTACTTAGGTCCATGATGGAGAAAGGGAATATGATATAAATTCACAAGTAAAGTATTTTTTTATTTTTTGATTTGACCAAAAATAATAAAATAAAACAAATGGGAAATAAAATCAAATTTAGAAAACTAAAAGAAAATAAGATCAAAGAAAATTAAAAACTAAATCAATTAGTTAATTAAAAAGATTTTGGAATTAGCAATTGAAAATATATGATTGAAAATTATTTTGAAAAAGATTTGATTTTTGAAATGAGAAAAGAGAAAAACAACAAAATGACACCAAACTTAAAATTTTTAGAAAATCAAACACAAATTTTCGAAAATTTTAAAGGAAAAACACAAAGAAGACACCAAACTTAAAATATGAAACTAAACTCAAATAAAAGACTCTAAACCAACAAAAATAAAACAGTCCTAATCTAAGCAACAAGATAGACCGTCAGTTGTCCAAACTTGAACAATCCCCGGCAACGGCGCCAAAAACTTGGTGCACGAAATTGCAATCACACTTTTGCAATTCCGCACAACTAACCAGCAAGTGCACTGGGTCGTCCAAGTAATACCTTACGTGAGTAAGGGTCGATCCCACGGAGATTGTCGGCTTGAAGCAAGCTATGGTTATCTTGTAACTCTTAGTCAGGATATCAATAATTATCAGGGTTGATTGTAAAAAATAAAAGAACATGAAATAAGTACTTGATTTGCAGTAATGGAGAACAGGTTGAGGTTTTGGAAATGCTCTATCTTCTGAATCTCTGCTTTCCTACTGTCTTCTTCTTCAAGCACGCGAGACTCCTTCCATGGCAAGCTGTATGTATGGTTTCACCATTGTCAATGGCTACCTCCCATCCTCTCAGTGAAAATGTTCAACGCGCTCTGTCACAGCACGGCTAATCATCTGTCGGTTCTCAATCAGGTTGGAATAGAATCCAGTGATTCTTTTACGTCTATCACTAACGCCCAATCTTCAGGAGTTTGAAGCTCGTCACAGTCATTCAATCCTTGAATCCTACTCAGAATACCACAGACAAGGTTTAGACCTTCCGGATTCTCTTGAATGCTGCCATCAATTCTAGCTTATACCACGAAGATTCTGATTAAGGAATCCAAGAGATATCTACTCAATCTAAGGTAGAACGGAGGTGGTTGTCAGGCACACGTTCATAGTTGAGAATGATGATGAGTGTCACGGATCATCACATTCATCAGGTTTAGGAACAAGTGATATCTTAGAATGGAAGCAAGCATGATTGAATGAAAAACAGTAGTAATTGCATTAATCCATCAAGACACAGCAGAGCTCCTCACCCCCAACCATGGGGTTTAGAGACTCATGCTGTAGAAGATACAATGAGAAACGTGTAAAGTGTCATGAGGTCCAGATACAATATCAAAAGGTCCTATTAATAGTGAACTAGTAACCTAGGGTATACAGAAATGAGTAAATGACGTAAAAATCCACTTCCAGGGTCCACTTGGTGTGTGTTTGGGCTGAGCATTGAAACTTTCATGTGTAGAGACTTTTTCTGGAGTTAAACGACAGCTTTTATGCCAGTTTGGGCGTTTAACTCCAATTTTTGTGCCAGTTCCGGTGTTAAACACCGGGAATTCTGAAGCTGATTTGCAACGCC
Source organism: Arachis stenosperma (assembly GCF_014773155.1). Taxonomy (NCBI): domain Eukaryota; kingdom Viridiplantae; phylum Streptophyta; class Magnoliopsida; order Fabales; family Fabaceae; genus Arachis; species Arachis stenosperma. The sequence continues at coordinate 112,841,611 of NC_080381.1, read as the reverse complement.
GGTTTGGGCCATCAAATCTTGGGCAAAGTATGGACTACTATACATTACTGGAAAGCCCAGAATGTCTACTTTCCAACGCCATTGAGAGCGCGCCAATTTGGCTTCTGTAGCTCCAGAAAATCCACTTCGAGTGCAGGGAGGTCAGAATCCAACAGCATCTACAGTCCTTTTCAGTCTCTGAATCAGATTTTTGCTCATGTCCCTCAATTTCAGCCAGAAAATACCTGAAATCACAGAAAAACACACAAACTCATAGTAAAGTCCAGAAAAGTAAATTTTATCTAAAAACTAATAAAAATTTTATCTAACTTAAGCATACTAAAAACATGCTAAAAACAATGCCAAAAAGCGTATAAATTATCCGCTCATCAGTTATGGAAGGTGTTACCGGCTCTTGAGCAAGGAAAACAGTGGAGAGTGTCGGAAGAAAAAGATGGGTTATGGAGATTCAAGGGTAGGATCATTGTGCCGGATGTTGGCACTTTGAGGCAAGATATTTTAAAAGAGGCACACAAAAGCGGATTCTCCATTCACCCGGGAAGTACTAAGATGTACCATGATTTAAAAGCGATGTTTTGGTGGCCGGGTATGAAGAATGATGTGGCAGAATATGTTTCAAAGTGCTTAACTTGTCAAAAGGTAAAGATTGAACATCAAAGACCTTCCGGAATGTTGCAACCTTTGGAGGTTCCACAATGGAAGTGGGAAAGTATTGCAATGGACTTTGTGTCAGGATTGCCAAGGACTAGGGCTGGTTTTGATGCTATCTGGGTGATTGTGGACCGACTGACGAAGTCAGCTCACTTTTTACCCATTCGTATGACTTACACCCTTGAGGAGCTAGCACGGTTATACATAAAGGAGATTGTGAGACTTCATGGTGTACCTACTACTATAATCTCTGATAGAGATCCTCGTTTCACTTCAAGGTTTTGAGGTGCATTTCAGAAAGCTTTTGGAACCCGATTAAGCTTGAGCACGGCTTACCATCCTCAAACAGATGGTCAATCCGAGAGGACAATCCAAACACTAGAGGATATGTTAAGAGCTTGTGTTTTGGACAAACCGGCGAGTTGGTATTGGTATATGCCATTAGTGGAGTTTGCATACAATAATAGTTATCATGCGAGCATCGAAATGGCTTCGTATGAGGCCTTGTATAGGAGGAAATGTCAGTCTCCTCTATGTTGGTATGAAGCTGGAGAGAAAAGCTTGTTGGGGCCGGAAATGATAGCTGAGACTACTGAACAAGTCAAGAAAATCCGAGATAGGATGCTTGTGGCGCAGAGTCGTCAAAAGAGTTACGCCGATCAGAGGCGAAAGCCCTTAGAATTTGAGGAAGGAGACCATGTCTTCCTTAAGGTTACTCCGACCACGGGAGTAGGTAGGGCGATTAAAGCAAAGAAGTTGAATCCTCGATACATTGGTCTATTTCAGATCCTGGAGAGGATTGGACCGGTGGCGTATCGGATGGCTCTACCACCTCATCTTTCAAACCTACACGACGTGTTTCACGTGTCGCAGCTTCGGAAGTACACTCCTGATGCTAGCCATGTGTTGGAACCTGAATCGGTTCGGTTAAGAGAAGATTTGACGCTTCCAGTGGCTCCGGTCAGAATTGACGATACTAGTATCAAACGGTTGCGTGGAAAGGAGGTTTCATTAGTCAAAGTAGCATGGAGTCGAGGTGGTGTTGAGGAACACACTTGGGAACTTGAGTCGGAGATGCGAACGGATTATCCGCACTTATTCTCAGGTAATTGCATTTGAATTTTGTGGGCAAAATTCCCAATTAGGTGGGTAGAATGTAAAACCCGGTTAATTAACGGCTAATTAACCCATAAATGAGAATTTATTCTAGAAAGCTTAAAATGTGATTTTTATGGCTTAATATGATAGAGGAGATTGAGACGAGAATTTCGGTACCAATTTTATAGAATTCGGACCAAGATTGGACCGAACGGGCCAAACCGGGCCAACCGGACCCAAAGTGGGCCCTTGGCCCAACTAAACTAAACCAAAACCCTAGTTTTTAGCACTCTCTCTCCTCACAACACTCAAAAACACGCTGAAAGTTAGAGAGAATGGGGTAAGAACACTCTCTCAAACTTCTATCTCTCACTTGATCTTCAAACTATCATAACTTTTGATCTAGAGCTCCGATTGCCGCTCCGTTTGCGGCCATGCGTTCACCACGAAGAGCTCTACAAAACCCATACAATCAATCTTGAGGTAAGCCACGTTTTACTCTTCGAATTTTCAGCCTTGTTTTTGAGTTTCATGAGCAAAAATGTTGAGATTTTGGGCTCTTTGATGTTATAGGACCCAACTCTCTTGAAGGAGAAGGTTAATCTTGTCTCCTTGGACCTTGGATATGGTAAGATTCTCAACCCTAGTGTAATTTGTGATTTTATGATGTTTGGGTTTTGAGATGTTGTGTATGGGTGTGATGATTGTGGCTTAGGTTGTGTATATGTGAATATTGGAGCTTGATTGGTGATATTGAAAAGCTTGAAAAGGGTTTTGGTGGTGAAAAATTTGTTCTTGGAGGTGTTGAGGTCTTGAGAGCTTGAGGAAAAGTGGTTAGGTAGTGCTCCGGTTGAGCTTGGGAAATCGGCTAAGGTATGGTCTCGATTTCTCGTATCTAATATGTAATGTGGTAGGAAATACTTAGACTAGAGGCCCTAAGATAGGCACTAAATTGTTAGTGTTGTTGAATGGTTGATATATATGATGTGGTCATATATGTAATGATGAGTATTGATGCCTTAATGGTATGATGTATGAGAAATATGCACGTTGAAATATATGCTTGATGATTGGTTATGGTTGAATTGTGGGTTGAACCATGTTGATGGTGAGTATGATATTGATTGTGTACAATGATGATTTAGTGGAATTGCTGTTGTAAAAAAATTGGCATGAGAAAGAGTATATGATATGTCAATGTGTTTGGGTTTGATCCACTTGGGTGAAGTGGGTTAAAATGATGGGATAGTGAGTTTGTAAATTGTGGTAATGTGTCACTGTGTGAGTTGAGGAGGCTTGATGTTGAATTTGATACATTTTGATTGATTTCAAAGAAAAGGGATGAAATTGGCAAATTTTGATTGATTTTGAAAAGAGTTGGAAATGGCTTGTTTTGAAAATGGCACTTTGTGGTTTTGTATGAAAAACATGGTTTTTGGGCATACTTTGACGGGACATAACTTGGACTACGAATCTCTGTTTTGTACCAAATCTGTTTAGAAATGAAATTGGATCCGGGATGTCCATGCCGTTTGAAGAACGGGTGAAAAACGATTTAAAATGAGGAAGTTATGTCCGTCGGAAGATTGGGGTTTGAATCTGTGAATTCTGCAGCTTTTAACTTAGAAAATTTTTAGCAGAATGACCCCTCGCGCGTAGGCGCACTTCGCGCGTACGCGCCGTTCTTCCAGGAAGCGCCATCCACACGTGCGCGTGATGTGTGCGGGCGCGCCGATTGTGCTGCACCCAATGCCCAGCCATTTTCCAGAGAGTTGTGCCAGAACTGTGCCAGTTTTGTGCCTAGGACACGAGAGCACCGACGCGTACGCATGGTTGACGTGTGCGCATCGATTGGCTAATTTTCAATCTACGCGTTAGCGTGCATGACGCATACGCGTCGATGAGTTTTTGTTGCCATCCACGCGTGCGCGTGGAGTGCGCGTACGCGTGGCCCTGTTTTCATCCCAAAGTTGATTTTTGAGTTTTAAAAGCCAAATCTCATACTTCTAAGCCTCCGATCACACCACTTATGTCTTAAATCATTATGATATGCCTAGCTATTAGAAAAGGAGCTAGGGGGTGTGGTAACTTGCGAGTGAAGCAAGGGAAAAATGAATGATCAATGAGGATCAAAAATGATTATGTGAGAGGCGGAGGATGGCGGTGGAAGTGCTTGTTATGCCAGGGGCCGAAAGGCCGTAATTGTTAATGAGATGGCTGGTTATGGATTTAACCGTGAGCAGGATGGCTAGATTATTGCCGTGTTACGGCGGAGCCATGATTATGGCTATGTATAAATGCATATATGCTATTGAATGAATTGTGAATGTTGCACTTCCACTGTTGGAGATGAGAGTTTCCCTGGGAGGAAGCAGTGGTTAGCCACCACGTGCTCCAAGTTGAGACTCGAAACTCTTTTGACCCTATGTCATAAGTGTGGTCGGGCACTGTGAAAGACTCGGATGAGCTCGCCCCCGCAAATATTCACCAGTGAAGGTGATGGATATAGATCATGATTATGATCAAGCTTATGATGAGTATAACTCGAGTTGGGGATGCGTGACAGAGGGACAGTCCAATGGTTAGCTACCAGGACTTGTCGGGTTGGCTCTATAACCGACAGATGATATCATCAGCCACTAGGGACAGGCATTCATCATATGCATACTATATGAATTGTTTGAGATTGCCTATTTGACTGCATACTACTTGCTAATTGTCTAAATGCCTTAATTACTCCTATTTGTATATTTCTGGTTTGATATAACTATGTTTGCTACATTATACTCCTGATGGTGGTTGGGAGGTTTGAAGGAATTGGAAAAGGAAGTATTAGTTAGACTGAAGTATCTTTAGTCAGATGCCCTTTATGGTTTAGCTTGTTTATAAGCTTTGATATTATTCTGGAGGAAGTTCTAGGATTGCCTTCGGCTTTCCTCTATTATTATGTATTTTATATGTGGAAACTGTTACCATGCTGGGGACCTCTAGTTCTCACCCATGCGGATTTTGTGGTTTTCAGATGCAGGACGCGAGGTTTTCCGCTGAGGCATGCTGGAGACTTCTAGATTTGCGAAGATCCTTTATTTTCGGGACTAAGTTTTGTTTATATGTTTTGCTTAGATACTTTTATCTCCATTAAATATTACAAATTGAGATGACTCCTCTTATGGGATATTTTGGAGAATAGGTTTATGTATTTGTGTCTGGTGCACGAAATTGCAATCACACTTTTGCAATTCCGCACAACTAACCAGCAAGTGCACTGGGTCGTCCAAGTAATACCTTACGTGAGTAAGGGTCGATCCCACGGAGATTGTCGGCTTGAAGCAAGCTATGGTTATCTTGTAACTCTTAGTCAAGATATCAATAATTATCAGGGTTGATTGTAAAAAGTAAAAGAACATGAAATAAATACTTGTTTTGCAGTAATGGAGAACAGGCTGAGGTTTTGGAGATGCTCTATCTTCTGAATCTCTACCTTTCCTACTGTCTTCTTCTTCAAGCACGCAAAGCTCCTTCCATGGCAAGCTGTATGTAGGGTTTCACCGTTGTCAATGGCTACCTCCCATCCTCTCAGTGAAAATGTTCAATACGCTCTGTCACAGCACGGCTAATCATCTGTCGGTTTTCAATCAGGTCGGAATAGAATCCAGTGATTCTTTTGCGTCTGTCACTAACGCCCAACCTTCAGGAGTTTGAAGCTCGTCACAGTCATTCAATCCTTGAATCCTACTCAAATACCACAGACAAGGTTTAGACCTTCCGGATTCTCTTGAATGCCGCCATCAATTCTAGCTTATACCACGAAGATTCTGATTAAGGAATCCAAGAGATATCTACTCAATCTAAGGTAGAACGGAGGTGATTGTCAGGCACACATTCATAGGTGAGAATGATGATGAGTGTCACGGATCATCACATTCATCAAGTTTAGGAACAAGTGATATCTTAGAATAGAAGCAAACATGATTGAATGAAAAAACAGTAGTAATTGCATTAATCCATCAAGACACAGCAGAGCTCCTCACCCCCAACCATGGGGTTTAGAGACTCACGCCGTAGAAGATACAATAAGAAACGTGTAAAGTGTTATGATGTCCCGATACAATATCAAAAGGTCCTATTAATAGTGAACTAGTAACCTAGGGTATACAGAAATGAGTAAATGACGTAAAAATCCACTTCCGGGGTCCACTTGGTGTGTGCTTGGGCTGAGCATTGAAGCTTTCATGTGTAGAGACTTTTTCTGGAGTTAAATGCCAGCTTTTATGCCAGTTTGGGCGTTTAACTCCAATTTTTGTGCCAATTCCGGCGTTAAACACCGGGAATTCTGAAGCTGATTTGCAACGCCGGTTTGGGCCATCAAATCTCGGACAAAGTATGGACTATTAAACATTGCTGGAAAGCCCAGGATGTCTACTTTTCAACGCAATTGAGAGCGCATCAATTGGGCTTCTGTAGCTCCACAAAATCTATTTCGAGTGCAGGGAGGTCAGAATCCAACAGCATCTGCAGTCCTTTTCAGCCTCTAAATCAGATTTTTGCTCAGATCCCTCAATTTCAGCCAGAAAATACCTGAAATCACAGAAAAATACACAAACTCATAGTAAATCCCAGAAAAGTGAATTTTAACTAAAAACTAATAAAAATGTAATAAAAACTAACTAAAATATACTAAAAACATACTAAAAACAATGCCAAAAAGCGTATAAATTATCCGCTCATCAGTGTCCCTTTGGGTTTCCTTTGGGGTTTTCCTTATTTTATCATATATATATATTGCTATGCTCGGACCGGTTATCTTCGCGGCCGGATCTTGAGTCTTGATATTCCTGTTTTTGACACTCCTTTGTATATATATATATATATATATATATATATATATATATATATATCTCGTGCTGGTTTATTCTTGTTCGTTACGTTATCAATCGGAGTGTTGCGCTTTTGAGTTGCGATTTTTTTTTGTTTACCCCTTTTTCTACAAAGGCTCCTAGTTATAATCAATCATTTTTACTATTATACGTACTAAATTTTTATTTTAGAGGTCGTAATACCTTGCCATCTCTGAATTATGACTTAAGCATAAGACTCTGTATGTTAGGGTGTTACAATTTTCTAAGAAGCTATTTAAGTGTTTATGGAGAAGTTAAAAAAATGACTTCTCTCATAATAAATTTTTTTTATCACATTTCTTTTAAAATAAGTACTTTTAGTGTAAACCCCGTAAAATTAATGAATAATTAGCCAATAAATTAGTTTTAATAAAAGAAGTTAGAAATATAAATTTTATAGTTTAATGAGATAGAGCTAATTAAAATAATAATTTTGACACTAATTTTAAAGAATTTGGCCCAAAATTAGGTCGAACGAACTAAACCAAGTGAACCAGACTTGTATTGGGCCCAAGGCCCAACCCAACATACTTAAGCACATGAGCTTTAGCTCATTCTCCTTCTTCTTCATGAATGTCACACTGAAACACACATAAGGAAGGGAAGAAAAGTTCCAAACCCTTGTTCCCAATTCAAATCCACATATCTTTTAACTCCGAGCTCTGATCATCGCATTGTTTGTGGCCATGCGTCCACCACATCGAGCTCTACAAAGTCCAGTGGACAATTTGGTAAGAAAGTACCAATCTCAATTTCAGTTCTTTCTTTCCTAATTTTCGAAAATTCTATGAATTAGATATTGAGGTTATTGTTGGTTTTAATATTTAGGATCAAGCTAGCTTAGTGAGCTTGTCGGATTTTGTTGCAATTCTCTGTTGGTGAGATGAGAACTCTCAAATCCTATTGAATTCTTGATGATATGTGTTTGGGTATTGGGTGTGTATGTATGGATATAATGATCTGAAATAGGTAGTATATATATGTGATTGAGAGCATAATTGAGGATATGGAAGCTTGATTGGGAGTACTGGATGCTGAATTTTTGGTGGTGGAGCTTGTGGACTTACTTAGTTGAGTTATCTTTGGGCTATACGAGAAAATCGGCCAAGGTATGATTTTGGTTTCTCGTATGTAATATATAATATCTTGTGAAAACTTAGGGTAGACGACCATAGGATAAGATGAATCATATGTTAGTGTACATATGGTAGTTTTGATTATTGAATTATGTGTTGTTTGATGTGGGTATTAGGTATGTTGTTGTTAAATGGATGTGGTGGATGGTTGATGAAATAACGATTATTATGATAACAATGATATATTGATGATTGAGTATGGATGTGAATGGTTAGAGCTGGAATTGGTAAAATTGTGTACGGAAGTGTAGGATGTGAATATATAATAATAATATGTGGTTTGGTTTGTTTTGGTGTTGTTTAAAACTCGGAGTGTTGGTTTGAGTTGGAAATTGTGGTAAAAATAGAAGTTAGGATTATAGATGAAAAACTTGATTTTTAACGAACTTTGGCAGTCCATAACTGGAGCCTCAAATTTTGGATTAGAATGAAATTTGTTTCAAATTAAAGATAGTTTCAAAAGTTATAAAACGGTATAAATTTCGTGTAAAACAGAATTTTGTAGAGGAAGTTATGGACGTCAAAAGTTGAAGATGTAAAATATAAAATCTGTACTTTAACCACTTTTAAGGAAAATAAAGGTGGCGCGTACGTGAGCTTATGGTTGCGTACGTGGCTGTTCGCCTCTATTTGTTGCCCTTGCGCACGCAGACAGGTGCCGCATACGCGACATGGGCCAAATGGGGTGCCCGGGTACACGTGGACACGGCCACTTACACGGTCATACGCCTCCGTTCAGTGTACTCGCATATGTAGACAAGAGTTGCGTACGCGAGTTGGGAAAAATACCACTTCTGTGTATCGGTGTATGCGTGACATGATTCGCGTACGCGGAGCTTTGTTTTTCAGTAAGTTGGATTTTGTATTTTAAACATGATTTTAAACCTCTAAACTTTTATTTTTACTCTTTTAGATCCTAAGTATTAGTCCTAAGTATAGTGAAGAGAATAAGCTACGAAAAGGGAGGTAACTTAGAAGTGAAGCAAGCTTGAAATATGGTGAACCATATATGAGAAGTGCAAAGATATGATGTATATGTGATAATTATGGCCATAATGAATGATAAGGTGGCTTATGCACTTTTTTTATCTGAGATACGAGTTTTTCTAGGTAAGAGCAGTGGCTTGCCACCACATGCTCTAGGATGAGACTCGATACTCTGTTGATCCTACGTCGCAAGAGGTGACCAGGCACTTTAACGATACGGGAAAATCCCCCAATGAGCAGAATTTATTTATAAATGAAAAAAGCTATGCATAGACTCTTGGGATGCGCACACGAGGGACTGTCTAGGGTTTAGCAGCCGGACATGTCAGGTTAGCTTTATAACCGACAGATGAGACTCATCAACCATAGTGCAGGCATACATCATATGCATATGTTTGATCTTGTTTGTGCATTACTTGGAAGTGCCTATGTGAATTAATATGCCTAATTGTTATACTTGTTACTTGCATTATTTGTACTCTAATTGTGATTGCCTTGGTCTGTTTGTTTGTCTATATGGTACCACCGGAGTTTAGAGGATTAGAGAAAGGCAGATGATTGAGGATTTTGGTTAGAGTTTGGTTAAGTTTAGGAACCTTAGAGAATCACCCCTATTTAAGGTTTCTGTTTTAAATTTTTAAGTTTTACAATCTGAGTGTCGAAGTTCTAGGATTGCCTTTGGCTTTCTCGGGGCCTTATATCATATGTATGCGGCACCATTACCATACTGAGAACCTCTAGTTCTCATTCTATACGGATATTTGTATTTTTTAGATCTAAGTCGAGATGCACCACACTAGACGTCTGGAGTTCTTTGCAGCGAAGTAAAAATTTTGGGATATTATATTTCGTTCTGTTTAAACCTATCTATATGTATTGAACTCTCCTTATATATATATTTTACTTCACCTCATAGAGGTTGTATGGAGAACTAGGTTTTCTTTTTGAGTATTTTGGGACTTTGGATTTACATATATGTATGTAAATATTCTCTGACCAACCTTAGCTTTGCAGGCAAAGCTTGGAGCTTGAATATTTTGTGTCATTGACCCTCTACTCTCATTGTGTGTATGTATGTATATATATGCACATGTACCTATACTTTTTTCGTACACAAGTAAACGTTATTTCTGAGTTTTGCACTTTTAGTTTCACATTTTTGCTTTAACTATCCTTCAAAGCTTCTCGAATATTATATTCTTTCAATTATTTTACGTATATATTTTATTTTAGATATTGTAATACCATACCATTTCTGTTTTACGACTTAAGCGTAAAGGTCTCTATGTGGAAGAGTGTTACATTATGGTATCAGAGCAGTTCGTTTATGTAGAGCCTAAGGGACGGACTGACTATGCTTCTGGGCATACTTTGGGAGTCTGTACATGCGAAATTAGGTTATCTAAATGATATATGTAGCATGAATATTTATGAGCATGCATTTGGGATTTTCAAGCACTAGACTTGTGATATTGAGACGGATCAATTTGATATCACTTGTTTGGTATGAACAGGTACTAGATGTCGACTCAAAGACGCAGTCGTGGGTGACGCAGAGGTAGAATAGGTAATGCAAACCCTAGAACGGCAGGAAATGACCCTGTGGACTTTATGGCTGCCCTGGGAAACATGATTGCGGCTATGCAGGCGATAGCTGAAGCCTTGGGGAATCAAATGAATAATGGGAACGGTAATAACGGTGACGAGGGACCGATGACACTTGTTACTTTCTAAAGGTGCACCGTCCGACCTTCAGAGGAACTACGAACCCTACAGAGGCCGATAACTGGCTCCAAGCAATGGAGCGGGCCTTGCAAGCTCAGCAGGTTCTCGAGGAATAATAGGTAGAATTTGGGACCTACCAGTTATAGGGTGAAGTCCAATACTAGTGGCAGGAAACGTGACGCATTCTGCAGCCACATGACACTGTGATATCTTGGGAGTTGTTCCGAACGGAGTTCTATAAAAAGTACTTTTTCAGTTCAGTTAGGAACGCTAAGAAGCTTGAGCTGCTGCTGTTAAAACAAGATCAGATGATTGTAGCGGAGTACCACCCGGGAATAGCAAATGTTGTGGCGGATGCCCTAAGCCAAAAATAATTGTGTGCTACTTCGATGATGCTTCGAGAACAAGAGTTATTAAAGGCATTTGAGAATCTGAACTTGGGTGTCAGAGAAGTGTCAAGAACTCTGTGCTTAAGTTAGTTACAAATTTCAAGTGATTTTTAAGTCTGAAATCTTAAAAGCTCAACAAGACGATAAGGAATTATAGAAGGTGTTGCCGGTAATTGAGCAAGGAAAGTGGTGAAGAGTATCATGGGACAGAGACGATTTATGAAGATTCAAGGGTAGGATCTGTGTGCCGGACGTTGGAACCTTGCGCCAAGATATCGTAAAGGAGGTGCATAGGAGGGATTCCCCATACACCCATAAAGTACCAAGATGTATCACGATCTGAAAGCAATGTTCTGGTGGCCAAGAATGAAGAATGACGTAGCGTTATATGTTTCCAAGTGTTTAACCTATCAGAAGATCAAGATTGAACATCAAAAACCATCTAGAACCCTTCATCCATTAAAAATTCCACAATAGAAGTGGGAGAGCATCGTAATGGACTTCGTGTTAGGTTTACCAATAACTCGAGCTGGATTTGACGCTGTTTGAGTGATTGTGGATCGATTGACAAAGTTGGCTCACTTTTTATCCGTTCGGGTGAATTATACCTTGGAGAAGTTAGCAGGGATGTACATCAAGGAAATTGTGAGGTTGCATGGTGTACCTACCATGATAATCTCCGACAGAGATCCACGTTTCACTTCTAGATTCTGGGGAGCTTTCTAACGGGTGTTTGGAACTCAGTTGAGTTTAAGTACCGCATACCACCCTTAAACCGATGGCCAATTGGAGAGGACAATCCAAACCCTGGAGTATATGCAGAGGACATGTGTCTTGGACTAGTCGGCGTGTTGGAATCAGTATATACCGCTAGTGAAATTTGTGTATAATAATAGTTACCATGCAAGCATCGGAATGGCTCCGTTTGAGGCCTTGTATGGAAGAAAGTGTCAATCTCCACTATGCTAGTATGAGCCTGCGGAAACAAGCTTGTTAGGGTCTAAAATGATAGTTGAGACCATTGAAAAGGTCAAGAAAATTCGAAGCAGAATGCTTACTGATGAGCGGATAATTTATACGCTTTTTGGCATTGTTTTTAGTATGTTTTTAGTATGATTTAGTTAGTTTTTAGTATATTTTTATTAGTTTTTAGTTAAAATTCACTTTTCTGGACTTTACTATGAGTTTGTGTGTTTTTCTGTGATTTCAGGTATTTTCTGGCTGAAATTGAGGGATCTGAGCAAAAATCTGATTTAGAGGCTGAAAAGGACTGCAGATGCTGTTGGATTCTAACCTCCCTGCACTCGAAGTGGATTTTCTGGAGCTACAGAAGCCCAATTGGCGCGCTCTCAACGGCGTTGGAAAGTAGACATTCTGGGCTTTCCAGCAATGTATAATAGTCCATACTTTGCCTGAGATTTGATGGCCCAAACCGGCGTTGCAAATCAGCCTCAGAATTTCCAGCGTTTAACGCTGGAACTGGCATAAAAATTGGAGTTAAACGCCCAAACTGGCATGAAAGCTGGCGTTTAACTCCAGAAAAGGTCTCTACACATGAAAGCTTCAATGCTCAGCCCAAGCACACACTAAGTGGACCCAGAAGTGGATTTTTTCGTCATTTACTCATTTCTGTATACCCTAGGTTACTAGTTCACTATTAATAGGATCTTTTGACATTGTATCTGTACCTCATAACACTTTACACGTTTCTTTGTGTACATTCTACGGCATGAGTCTCTAAACCCCATGGTTGGGGGTGAGGAGCTCTGCTGTGTCTTGATGGATTAATGCAATTACTACTGTTTTTCATTCAATCATGCTTGATTCCGTTCTAAGATATCACTTGTTCTTAACCCGGATGAATGTGATGATCCATGACACTCATCATATTCTCAACTATGAACGCGTGCCTGACAACCACCTCTGTTCGACTTTAGATTGAGTAGATGTCTCTTGGATTCTTTAACCGGAATCTTTGTGGTATAAGCTAGAACTGATGGTGGCATTCAAGAGAATCCGGAAGGTCTAAACCTTGTCTGTGGTATTCTGAGTAGGATTCAATGATTGAATGACTGTGACGAGCTTCAAACTCCTGAGGGCGGGGCATTAGTGATAGACGTAAAAGAATCACAGGATTCTATTCCGGCCTGATTGAGAACCGATAGATGGATAGCCGTGCCGTGACAGGGTGCGTTGAACATTTCCACTGAGAGGATGGGAGGTAGCCACTGACAACGGTGAAACCCTTGCATACAGCTTGCCATGGAAGGAGTCTTGCGTGCTTGAAGAAGAAGACAGTAGGAAAGCAGAGATTCAGAAGATGGAGCATCTCCAAAACCTCAACCTGTTCCCCATTACTGCAAAACAAGTACTTATTTCATGTTCTTTTACTTTTCACAATCAACCCTGATAATTATTGATATCCTGACTAAGATTTACAAGATAACCATAGCTTGCTTCAAGCCGACAATCTCTGTGGGATCGACCCTTACTCACGTAAGGTATTACTTGGACGACCCAGTGCACTTGCTGGTTAGTTGTGCGGGGTTGCAAAAGTGTGATTGCAATTTCGTGCACCAAGTTTTTGGCGCCGTTGCCGGGGATTGTTCGAGTTTGGACAACTGACGGCTTATCTTGTTGCTTAGATTAGGACTGTTTTATTTTTGTTGGTTTAGAGTCTTTTAGTTGAATCTAGTTTCATATTTTAAGTTTGGTGTCAATTGCATGCTTTTATTTTTTTCTTCTAATTTTCGAATTTGCATGTCCTTAGTCCCTTTTTGATCCATAAAAATTCTAAGTTTGGTGTCCTCTTTGTGTTTTTCCTTTAAAATTTTTGAAAAATTGTGTTTGATTTTCTAAAAATTTTTAAGTTTGGTGTCATTTTGTTGTTTTTCTCTTTCTTCATTTCAAAAATCAAATCTTTTTCATAAAAATTGTTTCAATCATATCTTTCTAATTGCTAATCTCAAAATCTTTTTAATTAACTAATTGATTCAGTTTTCAATTTGCTTTGATCTTCTTTTCTTTGAATTTTTGAATTTTTATTTTATTTTCCTTTTGTTTTATTTTATTTTATTTTTTCGGTTAATTCAAAAAAAAACCACAAAATTTATCTATTTGCAATCCATATCATTTCCCTTTATCCATTATGGACCTAAGTGGGATTGATCAGTCCAGAAGGACTCTGAGGTCATATGCTAACCCCATTACAACTGCATATGGGAGTAGCATCTGTACACCTCCCATCAAAGCAAGCAGCTTTGAGCTAAATCCTCAACTCATTATCATAGTGCAGCAAAATTGCCAGTATTCCGGTCTTCCACAGGAAGAACCTACTGAGTTTCTGGCACAGTTCTTACAAATTGCTGACACAGTACATGATAAAGAGGTGGATCAGGATGTCTACAGACTATTACAGTTTCCATTTGCTGTAAAAGATCAAGCTAAAAGGTGGTTGAATAACCAACCTACAGCAAGCATAAAGACATGGAAACAGTTATCAGACAAATTCCTGAATCATTTTTACCCTCCAAAGAGGATGACACAGCTAAGGCTGGACATCCAAGGCTTTAAACAAGAGGATAATGAATCCCTTTATAATGCCTGGGAGAGGTATAGAGGTATGCTAAGAAAATGCCCCTCTGAAATGTTTTCAGAGTGGGTACAGTTAGACATCTTCTACTATGGGCTTACAGAAAAAGCTCAGATGTCTTTAGACCACTCAGCTGGTGGATCTATACACATGAGGAAGACAATTGAAGAAGCTCAAGAGCTTATAGATACTGTTGCTAGAAACCAATATTTGTACTCTAGCAATGAGTTCTCTCCAAAAGAGGAAGTCATGGCAGTAGTCACTGATCCTAATCCTCAAGAACAGATGATTGAGCTTAATCAACAATTGCTCCTGATGACAGAACAGTTAGCAGAATTTAAAGAGATGCTCCATGAAACTAAAGTTGCTAACAAGAACATAGAACTGCAGTTGAATCAAGCAAAACAGCAGATATCTAAACAGATAATAGAAGAGTGTCAAGTAGTTCAACTGAGAAGTGGGAAGACACTGAACAACACCACTCAAAAGAGCAAAAAGTCAAATAAGGAACAATTGACAGAGGATAACCAAGCCACTGCCCAAAATCCCTCTGAGGACAGTAAGAGCCCAGAGAGGAATACTTTTGGCGTTCAAACACCAGAAAGGGAAGGAAAGCTGGCGTTAAACGCCCATTCCTTGCCCAGTTCTGGCGTTCAAACGCCAGAAAAGGGGGAGAAGTTGGCGTTAAACGCCCAATCTTCACCCATTCCTGGCGTTCAGACGCCAAGGGAGGATCAGACACCTGAAAGTGCTGACAGTAATCCCTCTAAAAAATATTCTTCAACCACTTCTGTAAGGAATAAGCCTGCAGCAACTAAGGTTGAAGAATATAAAGCCAAGATTCCTTATCCTCAGAAACTCTGCCAAGCGGAGCAGGATAAGCAATTTGCCCGCTTTGCAGATTATCTAAGGACTCTTGAAATAAAGATTCCGTTTGCAGAGGCACTTGAGCAAATACCTTCTTATGGTAAGTTCATGAAAGAGATCTTAAGTCATAAGAAGGATTGGAGAGAAACTGAAAAAGTATTTCTCACTGAAGAATGCAGTGCAGTCATTCTGAAAAGCTTACCAGAAAAGCTTCAAGATCCAGGAAGCTTTATGATACCATGCACATTAGAAGGTGCTTGTACCAAGACAGCCCTATGTGATCTTGGAGCAAGCATCAATCTAATACCTGCATCCACTATCAGAAAGCTTGGGTTGACTGGAGAAGTTAAACCAACCCGGATATGCCTCCAACTTGCTGATGGCTCCATTAAACATCCATCAGGCATAATAGAGGATATGATTGTCAAGGTTGGGCCATTCGCCTTTCCAACTGACTTTGTGGTGCTGGAAATGGAGGAGCACAAGAGTGCAACTCTCATTCTAGGAAGACCTTTCCTAGCAACTGGACGAACTCTCATTGATGTACAAAAAGGGGAAGTAACCCTGAGAGTCAATGAGGATGAGTTCAAGTTGAATGCTGTGAAAGCTATGTAGCATCCAGACACACCAAATGACTGCATGGGCGCTGACATTATTGACTCTTTGGTGGAAGAGATCAATATGACTGAAAGCCTAGAATCAGAGCTTGAGGACATCTTCAAGGATGCTCAACCTGATCAAGAAGAACCAGAGGAAACAAAGGAATTTTCGAAAATTCTTCAAGAGGAGGATAAGCCTCCCAAACATGAACTCAAACCACTACCACCATCCCTGAAGTATGCATTTCTGGGAGAGGTGACACTTTTCCAGTGATTATAAGCTCTGCCTTAAATCCACAGGAAGAGGAAGCACTGATTCAAGTGCTAAAGACACGCAAGTCAGCTCTTGGGTGGTCCATAAGTGATCTTAAGTGCATTAGCCCAGCTAGATGCATGCACAAGATCCTGTTGGAGGATAATGCCAAACCAGTGGTCCAACCACAGAGGAGGCTAAATCCAGCCATGAAGGAGGTGGTGCAGAAAGAGGTCACTAAATTACTAGAGGCTGGGATTATTTATCCCATTTCTGATAGCCCCTGGGTGAGCCCTGTCCAAGTTGTCCCCAAAAAAGGAGGCATGACAGTGGTTCATAATGAAAAAAATGAACTGGTTCCTACAAGAACAGTCACAGGGTGGCGTATGTGTATTGACTACAGAAGGCTCAATACAGCCACCAGAAAGGATCATTTTCCTTTACCATTCATAGACCAAATGCTAGAAAGACTAGCTGGTCATGATTATTACTGCTTTTTGGATGGCTATTCAGGTTACAACCAAATTGCAGTAGATCCTCAGGACCAAGAGAAAACAGCATTTACTTGCCCTTCTGGCGTGTTTGCCTACAGAAGGATGCCTTTTGGTCTGTGTAATGCTCCTGCAACCTTTCAGAGATGCATGCTATCCATCTTCTCTGATATGGTGGAGAAATTTCTTGAAGTCTTCATGGATGACTTCTCAGTATATGGAGACTCATTCAGCTCCTGTCTTAACCACCTATCACTTGTCCTGAAAAGGTGCCAAGAGACTAACCTGGTTTTAAACTGGGAGAAATGTCACTTTATGATGACTGAAGGAATTGTCCTTGGACACAAAATTTCAAGCAGGGGAATAGAGGTGGATAAGGCAAAGGTAGAGGTAATCGAAAAATTACCACCACCTGCCAATGTTAAGGCAATCAGAAGCTTTCTGGGGCATGCAGGATTCTACAGAAGGTTTATAAAGGATTTTTCGAAAATTGCAAAACCTTTGAGTAACCTGCTAGCTGCTGACACACCATTTGTGTTTGACACACAGTGTCTGCAGGCATTTGAGACCCTGAAAGCTAAGCTGGTCACAGCACCAGTCATCTCTGCACCAGATTGGACATTGCCATTTGAACTAATGTGTGATGCCAGTGACCATGCCATTGGTGCAGTGTTGGGACAGAGGCATAACAAGCTTCTGCACGTCATTTATTATGCTAGCCGTGTTCTAAATGATGCACAGAAGAATTACACAACCACAGAAAAAGAGTTACTTGCAGTGGTCTATGCCATTGACAAGTTTAGATCCTATCTAGTGGGATCCAAAGTGGTTGTGTACACTGACCATACTGCTCTTAAATACTTACTCACAAAGCAGGATTCAAAACCCAGGCTAATAAGATGGGTGTTGCTTCTGCAAGAGTTTGATATAGAAATAAGAGACATAAAAGGGACAGAGAACCAGGTAGCTGATCATCTGTCCCGAATAGAACTAGTAGCTGGGGCGTCACTCCCTTCTACTGAGATCTCTGAGACTTTCCCAGATGAGCAACTCTTTGCCATTCAGGAAGCACCATGGTTTGCAGATATTGCAAACTATAAAGCTGTGAGGTTCATACCCCAGGAGTACAGCAGAGTGCAAAGAAAGAAATTAATTTCAAATGCCAAGTACTACCTATGGGATGAGCCATATCTCTTTAAGAGATGTGCAGACGGAATGATCCGCAGATGTGTACCCAGAGAAGAAACACAAAGGATCCTATGGCATTGCCATGGATCACAGTATGGAGGACATTTTGGAAGTGAGCGAACAGCCACTAAAGTCCTCCAATGTGGCTTCTACTGGCCTACTCTCTATAAAGATGCCCGAGAGTTTGTGCGTAACTGTGACAGTTGCCAAAGAGCTGGTAACTTGCCTCACGGATATGCCATACCTCAACAAGAGATATTAGAGATAGAATTGTTTGATGTATGGGGAATTAACTTCATGGGTCCATTCCCACCATCATACTCAAACACTTACATTCTGGTAGCAGTGGACTATGTATCTAAGTGGGTAGAAGCAATTGCTACACCCACTAATGATACCAAGACCGTGCTGAAATTCCTCCAGAAACACATCTTCAGCAGGTTTGGTGTTCCCAGAGTACTAATCAGTGACGGGGGCACTCATTTCTGCAATAGACAGCTATACTCTGCTATGGTCAGATATGGAATTAGCCACAAAGTGGCAACTCCGTATCATCCACAGACAAATGGGCAAGCTGAAGTCTCTAACAGAGAGCTAAAAAGAATCCTAGAACGGACTGTGATGGCCCGAAGAAAGGATTGGGCAAAGAGTTTGGATGATGCTCTGTGGGCATACAGAATAGCATTCAAGACTCCTATAGGAACCTCTCCATACCAACTAGTGTATGGGAAGGCCTGTCATCTATCTGTGGAACTGGAACATAAAGCCTATTGGGCAACCAGATTCCTAAACATGGATGCTCAGTTAGCTGGTGAAAAAAGATTGCACCAGCTAAATGAGCTAGAGGAGTTCAGACTCAATGCCTTTGAAAATGCAAAGATTTATAAGGAAAAGGCAAAGAAGTGGCATGACAAGAAGTTGTCATCCAGAGTCTTTGAGCCAGGACAAAAAGTTCTGCTCTTCAACTCTAGGCTCAGATTGTTTCCAGGAAAACTTAAATCCCGGTGGAGGGGTCCGTATGTAATTACAGAAGTATCACCATATGGATATGTTGAGCTTCAGGATATTGATTCTGACAAAAAGTTCATTGTTAATGGACAGAGAATCAAGCATTATCTTGAAAGCAATTTTGAGCAGGAATGCTCAAAACTGAGACTTGAGTGATTCTCAGTAAGGGTCCAGCTAAAGACAGTAAAGAAGCGCTTGCTGGGAGGCAACCCAGTCATTAGCAGGTTATATGTTTTATTTCTACAGAGGCAATTATCAAAATTGAAGGAATTCATAGAGTTACAGAAGGATTCAGCGCAAAAAGCAGAGAAAAAGGGCTTACTGGCGAAAAAACGCCAGTAAGGGGCATTTTGGGCGTTAAACGCCAAATGGGCACCATTCTGGGCGTTTAACGCCAGTAAGGGTGCCATTTTGGGCGTTAAACGCCAGAATGGATGCCATTCTGGGCGTTTAACGCCAGAAAGGTGGGGGACCAAGATTTTGATTTCCAATCAAATTTTTTTCAAACTTTCCTTTTCTTACTCATACATTTCCACATAAACACACTTCAACCTTTCATCATTCACTTTCAAATCTTCAAAAATCAAAACCATTTTTCAAATCTCTCTCAAATCAATCCCAAATCTTGTTCAAGAACTCACCCTTCTCTCAAATTCTCTCCATATCTTCTCAAATCTCTTTTCAAGTTTTTCAAAATCTCCTTCCCCCCTTATAAAAACATGTTCGGCCTCCTCATTCCCCCACACCATTCGAATTTGCTCTTCTTCTCTCTCTCTTCTTCCCTTTCTTTTGCTTGAGGACAAGCAAACTTCTAAGTTTGGTGTGATTTTCCGTGATCACTAAGCCAAGATTCATCAAGATCATGGCTCCTAAGGGAAAACAAACCAATTTAAGAGGAAAGAAAGAGAATAATCCAAAGAATCTTTGGAATCAAGAGAAGTTCTTAACCAAAGAACATGAAGACCATTATCACAAAATAATGGGTCTGAGGTCAGTGATCCCGGAAGTTAAATTTGATCTGAAAGAAGATGAATATCCGGGGATCCAAGAGCAAATTCGAAACAGAGGATGGGAAGTTCTAACCAATCCTGAGATAAAGGTTGGAAGGAATATGGTTCAGGAATTCTACTCAAATCTGTGGCTAACAGATAAGCAGAGAATGACTAGAACCGCTTACCATACTTACAGAACCATGGTCAGAGGAAAAGTTATGTACTTCCATCTGGACAAAATAAGAGAAATCTTCAAATTGCCTCAACTGCAAGATGATCCTGAATCCTTTAATAGGAGAATGGTGAGAGCAGATAAAGGGTTGGATCAAGTTCTAGAGGACATATGCCTCCCTGGAACTAAGTGGATAACCAATTCAAAGGGTGTCCCAAACCAACTCAAGAGGGGAGACCTCAAACCAATTGCAAGAGGTTGGCTAGACTTTATTGGGCGTTCCATACTGCCCACTAGCAACCGTTCTGAGGTCACTATCAAGAGAGCAGTGATGATTCATTGCATTATGCTTGGAAAAGAAGTGGAGGTTCATCATGTGATTGCTTGTGAGATCTACACAATTGCAAATAAGAATTCCACTGAAGCCAAACTGGCTTACCCAAGCTTGATCTCCTTGCTCTGTAAAGAGGCTGGGGTAAAGATGGGAGTAGATGAATTCATACCCATTGAACATCCAATCACCAAAAAGTCAATGGAAGGACAAATGCAAGACAACTCTATCAAAAGGAGGGCGTAGGAGTTCCTCCCTAAATTTTCTGAAATTGGCTACTGGGCCAGCCTAGAAGCATCTATCACCAAGTTGCAAGAGACTATGGAGCAACTTAAAGAAGAACAGCAGAATCAGAACTGCATGCTCTGCAAATTGCTGAAGGAACAAGAGAAGCAGGGGCGTGAACTTCAAGAACTGAAACGCCAAAAGTTCTCTCCTCAATTTGAGGGAGCATCCACTTCTCAAAATCAAGGTTGTTGAGTCCTAACTCTGTGAAAAACCTCTATCATTAGGAGCCTATTTAAATTTTTGTTTTCTATTTTTAGTCTCATCTTATATCTATTTTTGAGTCTTGTTCTTAATTCACAATTAATAAAATTTAGAATTCCTGTCTTAAAGCTATGAATGTCCTATGAATCCATCACCTCTCTTAAATGAAAAATGCTTTAATCACAAAAGAACAAGAAGTACAGGATTTCGAATTTGTCTTTGAAACTAGTTGAATTAGTTTGATGTGGTGACAATACTTTTTGTTTTCTGAATGAATGCTTGAACAGTGCATATGTCTTTTGAATTTGTTGTTTTGAGAATGTTAAAATTGTTGGCTCTTGAAAGAATGAGGGAAAAAGAGAACTGTTATTGAGGATCCAAAAAATCATCAGATTGATTCTTGAAGCAAGAAAAAGCAGTGAATACAAAAAAATGATAAAAAAAATTTCGAAAAAAAAAAGAAGAAAAAAGAAAGAAATAAAATTGTGAACCAAGACAAAAAGAGTGTGCTTAAGAACCCTGGACACCTCTAATTGGGGACTCTAGCAAAGCTGAGTCACAATCTGAAAAGGTTCACCCAATTATGTGTCTGTGGCATGTATGTATCCGGTGGTAATACTGGAAGACAGAGTGCTTTGGGCCACAGCCAAGACTCATACACTAGCTATGTTCAAGAATCATTATACTTAACTAGGAGAATCAATAACACTATCTGAGTTCTGAGTTCCTAAAGATGCCAATCATTCTGAACTTCAAAGGATAAAGTGAGATGCCAAAACTGTTCGGAAGCAAAAAGCTACTGGTCCCGCTCATCTAATTGGAACTATGTTTCTTTGATATTTTGGAGTCTATAGTATATTCTCTTCTTTTTATTCTATTTTGATTTTCAGTTGCTTGGGGACAAGCAACAATTTAAGTTTGGTGTTGTGATGAGCGAATAATTTATACGCTTTTTGGCATTGTTTTTAGTATGTTTTTAGTATGATTTAGTTAGTTTTTAGTATATTTTTATTAGTTTTTAGTTAAAATTCACTTTTCTGGACTTTACTATGAGTTTGTGTGTTTTTCTGTAATTTCAGGTATTTTCTGGCTGAAATTGAGGGATCTGAGCAAAAATCTGATTTAGAGGCTGAAAAGGACTGCAGATGCTGTTGGATTCTAACCTCCCTGCACTCGAAGTGGATTTTCTGGAGCTACAGAAGCCCAATTGGCACGCTCTCAACGGCGTTGGAAAGTAGACATCCTGGGCTTTCCAGCAATGTATAATAGTCCATACTTTGCCCGAGATTTGATGGCCCAAACCGGCGTTGCAAATCAGCCTCAGAATTTCCAGCGTTTAACGCTGGAACTGGCATAAAAATTGGAGTTAAACGCCCAAACTGGCATGAAAGCTGGCGTTTAACTCCAGAAAAGGTCTCTACACATGAAAGCTTCAATGCTCAGCCCAAGCACACACTAAGTGGACCCAGAAGTGGATTTTTTTGTCATTTACTCATTTCTGTATACCCTAGGTTACTAGTTCACTATTAATAGGATCTTTTGACATTGTATCTGTACCTCATGACACTTTACACGTTTCTTTGTGTACATTCTACGGCATGAGTCTCTAAACCCCATGGTTGGGGGTGAGGAGCTCTGCTGTGTCTTGATGGATTAATGCAATTACTACTATTTTTCATTCAATCATGCTTGATTCCGTTCTAAGATATCACTTGTTCTTAACCCGGATGAATGTGATGATCCGTGACACTCATCATATTCTCAACTATGAAACGCGTGCCTGAAAACCACCTCCGTTCGACTTTAGATTGAGTAGATGTCTCTTGGATTCTTTAACCGGAATCCTTGTGGTATAAGCTAGAACTGATGGCGGCATTCAAGAGAATCCGGAAGGTCTAAACCTTGTCTGTGGTATTCTGAGTAGGATTCAATGATTGAATGACTGTGACGAGCTTCAAACTCCTGAGGGTGGGGCGTTAGTGACAGACGCAAAAGAATCACTGGATTCTATTTCGGCCTGATTGAGAACCGACAGATGGATAGCCGTGCCGTGATAGGGTGCGTTGAACATTTCCACTGAGAGGATGGGAGGTAGCTGGTGCGCGAAATCGTGATCACTACAACTTCGCACAACTAACCAGCAAGTGCACTGGGTCGTCCAAGTAATAAACCTTACGCGAGTAAGGGTCGATCCCACGGAGATTGTTGGTATGAAGCAAGCTATGGTCACCTTGTAAATCTTAGTCAGGCAGACTCAAATGGGTATAGTGATATACGAATAAAGCATAAAGATAAAGATAGAAGTACTTATGTAATTCATTGGTAGGAACTTCAGATAAGCGTATGAAGATGCTTTCCCTTCTGTCTCTCTGCTTTCCTACTGTCTTCATCCAATCCTTCTTACTCCTTTCCATGGCAAGCTTATGTAGGGTTTCACTGTTGTCAGTGGCTACCTCCCATCCTCTCAGTGAAAATGTTCCTATGCTCTGTCACAGCATATGGCTAATCAGCTGTCGATTCTCGGTCAGGCCGGAATAGAATCCAGTGATTCTTTTGCGTCTGTCACTAACGCCCCGCCTGCTAGGAGTTTGAAGCACGTCACAGTCATTCAATCATTGAATCCTACTCAGAATACCACAGACAAGGTTTAGACCTTCCGGATTCTCTTGAATGTCGCCATCAGTTCTCGCCTATACCACGAAGATTCCGGTTAAAGAATCCAAGAGATAAACACTAGAGCCTTGGTTGCTTGTAGAACAGAAGTGGTTGTCAGTCACTTTGTTCATAGGTGAGAATGATGATGAGTGTCACGGATCATCACATTCATCATGTTGAAGAACAAGTGATATCTTGGACAAAGAACAAGCGGAATTGAATAGAAGAACAATAGTAATTGCATTAATACTCGAGGTACAGCAGAGCTCCACACCTTAATCTATGGTGTGTAGAAACTCCACCGTTGAAAATACATAAGAACAAAAGTGATCATTGGTTTCGGCCCAGAGAGGGAACCAGAAGAACCAAGATCTGATCTAAGAACTAGATGTCCAAAGATGAAAATACAATAGTAAAAGGTCCTATATAGAAAACTAGTAGCCTAAGTGTACAGAGATGAGTAAATGACATAAAAATCCACTTCCGGGCCCACTTGGTGTGTGCTTGGGCTGAGCAATGAAGCAATTTCGTGTAGAGACTCTTCTTGGAGTTAAACGCCAGCTTTTATGCCAGTTTGGGCGTTTAACTCCCCTATCATATATTGCTGGAAAGCCCAGGATGTCTACTTTCCAACGCCGTTGAGAGCGCGCCAATTGGGCTTCTGTAGCTCCAAAAAATCCACTTCGAGTGCAGGGAGGTCAGAATCCAACAGCATCTGCAGTCCTTTTCAGTCTCTGGATCAGATTTTTGCTCAGGTCCCTCAATTTCAGCCAGAAAATACCTGAAATCACAGAAAAACACACAAACTCATAGTAAAGTCCAGAAAAGTGAATTTTAACTAAAAACTAATAAAAATATACTAAGAACTCAACTAAAACTACTAAAAACATACTAAAAACAATGCCAAAAAGGGTACAATTATCCGCTCATCACAACACCAAACTTAAATTGTTGCTTGTCCTCAAGCAACTGAAAATCAAATAAGATAAAAAGAAGAGAATATACTATAGACTCCAAATTATCAATGAAACATAGCTCCAAATTAGATGAGGGACTAGTAGCTTTTTGCCTCCGAACAGTTTTGGCATCTCACTTTATCCTTTGAAATTCAGAATGATTGGCATCTTTAGGAACTCAGAATCCAGATAGTGTTATTGATTCTCCTAGTTAAGTATGATGATTCTTGAACACAGCTACTTATTGAGTCTTGGCCGTGGCCCAAAGCACTCTGTTTTCCAGTATTACCACCGGATACATACATGCCACAGACACATAATTGGGTGAACCTTTTCAGATTGTGACTCAGCTTTGCTAGAGTCCCCAATTAGAGGTGTCCAGGTTCTTAAGCACACTCTTTTGCCTTGGATCACAACTTTATTCTTTCTTTTTCTCTTTCTCTTTTTTTTCGGTTTTTTTTTTGTATTCACTGCTTTTTCTTGCTTCAAGAATCATTTTCATGATTTTCAGATTCTCAGTAACATGTCTCCTTTTTCATCATCTTTCAAGAGCCAACAACTTTAACATTCATGAGCAACAAATTCAAAAGACATATGCACTGTTTAAGCATACATTCAGAGAACAAAAGCATTGCCACCACATCAAACTAATTAAGCTAGTTTTAAAGATGAATTCGAAATCCTGTACTTCTTGTTCTTTTGTAATAAAAACAGTTTTCATTTAAGAAAGGTGATGGATTCATAGGACATTCATAACTTTAGGGCATAGACACTAAGACACTAATGATCACAAGACACAAACATAGATAAACATAAGCACTAAAATTCGAAAAACAGAAAATAAAGAACAAGGAGATTAAAGAACGGGTCCACCTTAGTGATGGCGGCTTGTTCTTCCTCCGGAAGGTCTTACCGAAACTTTAATTAAGAAAACGAAAAGAGACTTTATTTTACACCACTAAATCACAAAAGTATATATTCACATAGTATTAAATACATAAACTTATTTCAAAATTTCCAAAAAACAATCCTACCCCTCTAAAAACTCTAACTAACAGGGCAAGGGGAAAACAAATCCTAACAACTCAACTTATAAACATATTCCTCTGTGCTTCCGTAACTTGACAATGAGCCCTTGCACCTGTAGCTGAAAGGGGTGGAGATAGGGGGTAAGAACCGGGAAGTTCTTAGTAGGGTCGGGGTTAGAAGTTAAGTTCATTTTTCCATTATTAACCAACCGCAACTAACAACAAAACTCTTATAAGCATGAATAATAAAAGAACTCAGAAGTCAATCAGTCACGCAACACACACACACAATCACAGAGTTACACAGCACAGAGATATGCGCAAACAAGCATGATGCATGTCTATTCCTATCGCAGGTAATGAGCTCATTTGTCGGTTATCCAGCCAACCCGACAAGTCTGAATTGTCCTTAGACTGTCTCCCGACGTGCATCCCCAAGAGTCTGTGCATAGCTTTTTCTCAAATAATCAATATTGCTCAATGGGGGTAACATTCCCAGGAATTTATATAGTGCCCGGTCACACTTTTGTCGTAGGGTCAACAGAGTATCGAGTTTTTAGAGGGGTAGGATTTGTGAATAAGAAATGAAATTTTCAAAAGCTTTAAGAAATATATTAACTGATTTTGAATTATTAAAGAAATATTTTTGCTGCTGGAGTCGTGGATTATTAATTGTTTAAAGATTTTGGAGAATGGCATAAAGATGTGGTTTTAGTTTTAAAAGAAAAAGAGAAGATAAATCGGCACGTGTACTTATGAGAATGATTGAAAGGTCACGAGAGTGTGACGGAAAGTAAATAGTTATAGTGCCGATGTGAAAGTGTTAAGCCGTGGGCTTTGTTTTTGAATGATTGTGCAGAGACGCCCGTGTGTATGGAACGGCTTCCAGGAGAAAGTGGCACATGCTTCAGCTGGAGAATCAGCGCCTGCAAGTACTTGCAGAGGTCATGTTCGGCATACTTCAGCTGGAGAATTAGCGCCTGCAAGAAGTGAAAACTTGCAGAGGTTATGCCGCTGGAATGCCTTATCTGACTTGCGGGTCGGATTGCGTCGGGTGGGGTCGAAACGACAAATGAGCTCATTACCTGCGATAGGAATAGACATGCATGCTCGTTTGCGCATATCTCTGTGCTGTGTAACTCTGTGATTATGTGTGTGTGCTGCGTGACTGATTGACTTCTGAGTTCTTTTATTATTCATGCTTATAAGTGTTTTGTTGTTAGTTGCGGTTGGTTAATAATGGCAAAATGAACTTAACTTCTAACCCCGACCCTACTAAGAACTTTTCGGTTCTTACCCCCTATCTCCACCCCTTTCAGCTACAGGTGCAAAGGCTCATTGTCAAGTTACGGGAGCACAGAGGAATATGTTTATAAGTTGAGTTGTTAGGATTTGTTTTCCCCTTGCCCTGTTAGTTAGAGTTTTTAGAGGGGTAGGATTTTTGGGAATCTTGAAATAAGTTCATGTATTTAATACTATGTGAATATATACTTTTGTGATTTAGTGGCGTAAAATAAAGTCTCTTTTCGTTTCTTAATTAAAGTTTCGGTTTATTCGCAAAGGCTCAATATTAAATAAAGATAGTATATAATAAAAGGTTTAGAGGTAAGTAGCGCTCAGACTTTTAGTACGATCATGAGGTGCTAAAAGTTAGGGTGTTACTTTATGGTACCAGAGTAGTTTGTTCCTATTAGAACCTTGGAAATGGACTGATTATGCTTCACTACATACTCTGAGTGTCTGTCATGCAATAGAACTTGTCCTAATGACAAGAGTTTGAGTTTTGAGATGCATGACTGTTTGTGATTAATGCTGTTAGCCTACCATTGCATACCTCATGGTAATAAGTCTGGCCAACTTAATACTAATGATTTATGTATATGAGAGTACTAACGGGTTATCATAGACGGAATAGAAGTAATAAGTAACATAAATTACAGGATTTGGGGAACGTTAGAAGTTAAGTTTAGGGGTTAGCTCCGTTTCAACGCATAATCCTTATTCGTGCTAATGTAAATCTCTTCCTTGCTTGTTTGCCGTAAGATTTTTTTTTTGTTTCAAACTTCTTTCATGAGATATGGTTTCTTTCACATTTGCAAACTGAACATGCCACACCTCTCTATTTCTTTTCTTCGATATTTTTTTTGAAAATGAAGTTGATATGAATCTTTTTCATCTTATATCAATTTTCGAGGACGAAAATTTTTGTAAGGTGGGTAAGATATAACAACCTGAGTTTTTTTAAAATTAAATTTTATGCTTTGAATTTAAAAAATAAAATTTTATTTAATTATAACTTAGTTTATTATTTTAAATTATCTATCAGAAACTATATTAATAGTTATAGTCTAAATTAATTTTTATAAATATTACTATTAATATTACTATTATTATTATTATTATTATTATTATTAAAAAATGGCCGAAGCCTTTTAAAAGTGAAGAAAGAAAATTTAAAGCTTGACTCATATGCATTATATATATAAAACGTGGATGGCATGCAAGTATATATATGTTAGGTAATGACACATATTAAGGCTTAATCACCACCCATTTTTGTTCCTTACTATCATCCCTTAATCAATTTTCCTTTTCTCTTCGTTCATTACTAAGTTGAGTTTGAAGAAAATAAAAAGAAAGGGACCGAGAAAGAAAAGAGAGAACTGTAACTCTCTCATAAGTTTCGGCTTCGATTTTTTAAGTTCCGTAACTCCAATAAAAAAATCTAATCCAGTAAAAGTGTTCGTATCCTCCTTCTCTACGTATTGGCGTCATTTTTGTTTAGTGGAAGCTGACGATGACGTAGCTCCTCTTCCCTTGAGTTCGGGCAACTGGAGTTCTAGGAGACACAGATGATTTTTGACGCTTTTCTTCTTCAGCAGTTCGGTCAGAAAACTCCTCCGGAGGTCCCGTTAGTTTGATTTCGTATGGAGGTAGGGTTTGGTAACTTTATAATAATTAAATGTGAGTTTGATAAGTGAATGTTGATTTAGCTGATTATTGCGTGAATTTGAATAAGTTTATATTAAATTATTGTTGTGTTTGAGATTTGATTCAGTGTATGAACAACTAGCTGTGATGCTTTGATTATTTTGGGAATAAGAAATGGAATTTTCAAAAGCTTTAAGAAATATTAACTGATTTTGAATTATTAAAGAAATATTTTTGCTGCTGGAGTCGGTTGGATTATTAATTGTTTTAAAGATTTTGGAGAATGGCATAAAGATGTGGTTTTAGTTTTAAAAGAAAAAGAGAAGATAAATCGGCACGTGTACTTATGAGAATGATTGAAAGGTCACGAGAGGGTGACGGAAAGTAAATAGTTATGGTGCCGATGTGAAAGTGTTAAGCCGTGGGCTTTGTTTTTGAATGATTGTGCGGGGACGCCCGTGTGTATAGAATGGCTTCCAGGAGAAAGTGGCACATGCTTCAGCTGAAGAATCAGCGCCTGCAAGTACTTGCAGAGGTCATGTTCGGCATACTTCAACTGGAGAATCAGCACCTGCAAGAAGTGGAAACTTGCAGAGGTTATGCCGCTGGAATGCCTTATCTGACTTGCGGGTCGGATTGCGTCGGGTGCGGGTCGAAACCGATAAATGAGCTCATTACCTGCGATAGGAATAGACATGCATCATGCTCGTTTGCGCATATCTCTGTGCTGTGTAACTCTGTGATTATGTGTGTGTGCTGCGTGACTGATTGACTTCTGAGTTCTTTTATTATTCATGCTTATAAGTGTTTTGTTGTTAGTTGCGATTGGTTAATAATGGCAAAATGAACTTAACTTCTAACCCCGATCCTACTAAGAACTTTCCGGTTCTTACCCCCTATCTCCACCCCTTTCAGCTACAGGTGCAAAGGCTCATTGTCAAGTTACAGAAGCACAAAGGAATATGTTTATAAGTTGAGTTGTTAGGATTTGTTTTCCCCTCGCCCTGTTAGTTAGAGTTTTTAGAGGGGTAGGATTTGTTTTTGGGAATCTTGAAATAAGTTCATGTATTTAATACTATGTGAATATATATACTTTTGTGATTTAGTGGCGTAAAATAAAGTCTCTTTTCGTTTTCTTAATTAAAGTTTCGGTTCATATTCGCGAAGGCTCAATATTAAATAAAGATAGTATATAATAAAAAGGTTTAGAGGTAAGTAGCACTCAGACTTTTAGTACGATCATGAGGTGCTAAAAGTTAGGGTGTTACATTGGGTGTATATGGCGTAATTTTTTGGGTGTATATTCCTAAACCCATATCATGTAATATAATCAACTGTTGCAAGTGATCTAATATTGCTTGTCCTTGGGTGTATATTGCTTGACATTGTAATATTGCTAGAGCTTGTATATTTATCCATGTTTCAGTGAATTGAACATAATTTTGAACTGATCTAATTAAATACTTATGAAATCGGTTTGGGTGTATGTGCCTCATCTAAGTTTTTACCGTTCATCTTGTTCTAGCTTTTACTATTCTTCTTGTTCTAGTTCTTCTCCTAACTAATTTTTGTGTGTTTGTTGAGTAATTTGTTGGGTGTATATGGCGTAATGTGTTGGGTGTATATGGTTGATTGTTGGGTGTATATTTTTGAACTCATATAATTTAATATAGTCAACTGTTACAAATGTTCTAATACTGCTTGTCCTTGGGTGTATATTGCTTGACATTGTAATATTGCTTGAGCTTGTATATTTATCGATGTTTGAGTCAATTGAACATCATTTTGAACTGACCTCATTAAATACTTATGAAATCGGTTTGCATGTATGTGGTTGATCTATGGGTGTATTTTTCATTGCAGTAAAAATGGAAGGCAAAAACCAAGTTGAAAAAAATGTAAGAACAAATATATGTCTTCAATAAAATCAGTTTTTCATAATAGAAATATATCTAACTCTAATTTTGCTTTGTTTACAGCAAACCAAGGACCTAAAGTGTGCAACCCATCTGTTGAGTGAGAAATTCAGAATTATGAGCGAGGAGAAGTGATGCAATAAGACTTTCCAGGCCATCCTCATTTTTATTGAGTCCATTTTATCAGATAGATTCTAATGATATTGTCATTGATTAATGTAACTGTTATATACTCTTGTAAGAAATTGAACACATGATGTAAATATATTTGATCTAATTATAAGTAAATTTTTTTCCATAATTAAACTCTCTCTGGTGTATTCAAAATGTCTGATTTACAGGTACTATAATATGAAGGAAAACATCAAACCAAATATACACTCATAACCTGGAATTTTACACCCAAAGAATGTTGATTATACACCCAAACATCTATCCCCCCTAATGATTTATCCCTAAAACCCTAAACTCTAAACCCTAAAAACCTAAATCCTAAACCAAAAACCCTAAACCCTAAACCCTAACTCTAAATTCATAAACCCTAAACCCCTAAACCCCTAAACCCTAACCCCTAAAGCATAAACCTTAAACCCTAAATCCTAAACCCTAAAAACTAAACCCTAAACCCTAAAACCCTAAACCCTAAATCCTAAAACCCTAAAACCCTAAACCCTAAACCCTAATCCCTAAACCCTAAACCATAAACTCTAAACCCTAAAACATAAACCCTAAACCCTAAACACTAAACCCTAAAAACCTAAATCCTAAACCACCCAACCTACTGTACCCAAATCATTGATTTTTACACCCATAAGATCTCATTTTACACCAAAAAAAAAAAATTAAATATACACCAGACTTCTATCCATGATGCTTTATTCCTAAACCCCTAAAATTCTAAACCCTAAATCCTAAACCCTAAAATCCTAAACCCTAAACCCTAAATCTTAAATCCTAAAACCCTAAACCCTAAACTCTAAACCACCCAAATTATTGATTTTTACACCCATAAGATCTCATCTTACACCTAAGGAAAGTTAAATATACACCAGACTTCTATCCCCTAATGCTTTATCTCTAAACCGCTAAAATCCTAAACCCTAAACCCTAAGCCCCTAGACCCTGAAACCCGTAAACCTTTAAACCATTAAACCTTAAACCCTAAACCCTAAACCCTAAATCATAAACCCTAAACCCTATACCGTAATAAAAAAATAAAAAATAATTTATAACATAAACATCAGATTCTAAAATATATATATGTATGTAAAATGTCAAACACAAGAAAGTTCAGAAATACACCCAAGAAAAACTATGGTTTACACCCATATTTTGTAACTATACACCCTTTTTATTTGTACTCCGAACTCTTGTAGAAAAACCTATAGCCTTGGCATAGTCCTTGTATAATTTTGCAGCATCTTCAAGGTTTTTAAAAGTCATTCCAACCTTGGGAACAAGTTGCTCATCAACAACAGAGAGGGACTGCAAAATACAACATGTTAAAAATAATAAAATACTATAGAATTTCTGCACCTTATAAAAAAATAACAATCAAAGTAACATATACCCAAAGACTCCTGATATACATCCAAATGACAACAAGTCAATTAAAAATAACAAGAAAAACCATAAACTGTAAATACACCCAAACCTCCCTAAAAATACACCCAAAAAGTTCTGATCTACACCTGAGCGTTTGCTATAAATTATAGATAATTAATCAAAACTAATGCATTAGATTCAATTCACAGATTATGTTTACGCATTAATTTCACAGTCTAGGTTCACGAAATATTCAGCTAGACAATCATAATTAACTGAAACTAAATCAAACCTCAGGAACTTCGTTCGATTCAAATTCAAAACCTACTTTGCCGTGATTGAGCTGACAATCTGAGATTGAATCCACTTCGCCGTGATTGAGCTGACAATCTGAGGTTGAATAATCCATTATCTTCAAAAGGACTTCAAAATTTGATTTCAAAAACCAGAAAATTGAAATAAAACGAAGCTAGCGTTACAGTTTGCAAAACTCAGGTGAATGACAAAGACCAAAGAAGTGATAAACGCAGAAGAAAAAGGATCCAAAAGACCAAGGGAGAACGCGAGAAGGAGAACGAAGAAACTTGACAAGAGATTCGAAGAAGGTAATGAAATCTTTTGAAGATTGGAAGTGAAATATTCGCACGTTAATTGATTTTGATTGAAACTAAATTCTGTTATATAGCGCGTGACTTGTATGTATGAATTGGAGCGTGATGAGCAGATAATTTATACGCTTTTTGGCATTATTTTTAGTATGTTTTCAGTATGTTTTAGATAGTTTTTAGTATATTTTTATTAGTTTTTAGTTAAAATTCACTTTTTTTGACTTTACTATGAGTTTGTGTGTTTTTCTGTGATTTCAGGTATTTTCTGGCTGAAATTGAGGGACCTGAGCAAAAATCTGATTCAGAGACTGAAAAGGACTGCAGATGCTGTTGGATTCTGACCTCCCTGCACTCGAAGTGGATTTTCTAGAGCTACAAAAGCCCAATTGGTGCGCTCTCAACGGCGTTGGAAAGTATACATCCTGGGCTTTCCAGCAATATATGATAGTCCATACTTTGCCCAAGATTTGATGGCCCAAACCGGCGTTCAAAGTCACCTTCAGATTTCCCAGCGTTAAACGCTGGAACTGGCACCAAAGTGGGAGTTAAACGCCCAAACTGGCATAAAAGCTGGCGTTTAACTCCAAGAAGTGTCTCTACACGAAAATGCTTCAATGCTCAGCCCAAGCACACACCAAGTGGGCCCGGAAGTGGATTTTTATGTCTTTTACTCATCTTTGTAATTCTTAAGCTACTAGTTCCCTATAAATAGGACCCTTTACTATTGTATTTCTCATCTTTGGACATCTAGTTCTTAGATCATTTGGGGGCTGGCCTCACGGCCATGCCTAGACCTTGTTCTTATGTATTTTCAATGGTGGAGTTTCTACACACCATAGATTAAAGTGTGGAGCTCTGCTGTACCTCGAGTATTAATGCAATTACTATTGTTCTTCTATTCAATTCAGCTTGTTCTTATTTCAAGATATCACTTGTTCTTCAACTTGATGAATGTGATGATCCGTGACACTCATCATCATTCTCACCTATGAACGTGTGACTGACAACCACCTCCGTTCTACCTTAGATTGAGTGAATATCTCTTGGATTCCTGATACACGACGCATGGTTGATCGCCTGACAACTGAGCACTCGCCTGACAACCGAGCCAGCCATTCCGTGAGATCAGAGTTTTCGTGGTATAGGCTAGAACTGATGGCGGCATTCAAGAGAATCCGGAAGGTCTAAACCTTGTCTGTGGTATTCTGAGTAGGATTCAATGAATAAATGACTGTGACGTGCTTCAAACTCGCGATTGTGGGGCGTTAGTGACAGACGCAAAAGAATCACTGGATTCTATTCCGACATGATCGAGAACCGACAGCTGGATAGCCGTGCCGTGACAGGGTGCGTTGAACATTTTCACTGAGAGGATGGGAGGTAGCCACTGACAACGGTGAAACCCTTGCATAATGCTTGCCATGGAAAGGAGTAAGAAGGATTGGATGAAGACAGTAGGAAAGAAGAGAGACGGAAGGGACAAAGCATTTTCATTCGCTTATCTGAAATTCTCACCAATGATTTACATAAGTATCTCTATCTTTATCTTTATGTTTTATTCATATATCATCCATAACCATTTGAGTTTGCCTGACTAAGATTTACAAGGTGACCATAGCTTGCTTCATACCAACAATCTCCGTGGGATCGACCCTTACTCGCGTAAGGTTTATTACTTGGACGACCCAGTGCACTTGCTGGTTAGTTGTGCGAAGTTGTGTTTATGCCATGGTATTGAGCACCAAGTTTTTGGGGCCATTACTAGGGATTATTTGAGTTGTGAAAAGTAGTGATCACAATTTCGTGCACCAAGTTTTTGGCGCCGTTGCCGGGGATTGTTTCGAGTATGGACAACTGACGGTTCATCTTGTAGCTTAGATTAGGTATTTTTCAGAGTTCTTAAGAATGAATTCTAGTGTTTCAAGGTGATGATCTTATCATCACCAAAGCTGATTGATTCTCATCAATTTAGCTCTTGAATGCAATGTCCGGCTGAAGCTTAGCTATCCATGTCTAATTCCTTTAGACTAAAGCTTTAGACTAACATTACATGATTCCTGGAATTCTCATTAAGAATTTTGATGCCTTTATTTTCTTTTCCACTTAATTTTCGAAAAAAATCCAAAAAAATTACAAAATCATAGAAAAACCAAAAATATTTTATGTTTCTTGTTGAGTCCAGTGTCTCATTTTAAGTTTGGTGTCTTGCATGCATTGTTTATATGATCTTGGTTCTATTTTCAAGTCAATAGTACAGGGAACTGAAGATTCAGTACATGCAGCAGAGGAACTACACAGAAAAAGCTGGGCGTTCAAAACGCCCAGTGAAGAAGGAAAGACTGGCGTTTAAACGCCAGCCAGGGTGCCTGGTTGGGTGTTTAACGCCCAAAAAGATAGAGCATTGGGCGTTAAACGCCAGAATGTGCACCATTCTGGGCGTTTAACGCCAGGATGGCACAAGAGGGAAGATTCTATTTTTAATACAAATTTTTTTCAAGTTTTCAAAGTTTTTCAAAATCAAATCTTTTTCAAATCATATCTTTTTAATCAAATCTTTTTCAAAATCAATTTCTTTCCTTTTTCAAAAATACTTGCTATCAATTAATGATTTGATTCAACATTTCAAGTATGTTGCCTTTTCTGTTGAGAAAGGTTTAATGTTTGAATCATATCTTTTCTTGTTAGGCAAGTCATTAATTTTTAAAATCAAATCTTTTTAAAATTGTTTTTCAAATCATATCTTTTTCAAAATAGTTTTCAATCATATCTTTTTGATTTCTAATTTCAAAATCTTTTTCAAAAATCACTTGATTTCTTTCCCACTTTTAGTTTTCGAAAATTATCAATCAATTTTTCAAAATGTTTTTTTTAGAAATATCTTACTTAATTTTCGAAAAACTCTTCTTCTCTTCTCACATCCTTCTATTTATGGAGTAACACTCCTCCTCAATGCACAATTCGAACTCTATCTCACTAAGTTCGAATTCTTCTACCTCTTCCTTTTATTTTTCTGTTCCTCTGACACCTCAAGGAATCTCTATACTGTGACATAGAGGATTCCATATTTTCTTGTTCTTTTCTCTTTCATATGAGCAGGAGCAAAGACAAAGGCATTCTTGTTGAGGCTGATCCTGAACCTGAAAAGACCTTGAAGTGAAAGCTAAGAGAAGCTAAGGCACAACTCTCTGTAGAGGACCTAACAGAACTCTTCAAAGAAGAAGAACCCATGGCAGCCGAAAACAACAACAATGCCAACATGCAAGGAAGGTGCTGGGTGACTTTACTGCACCTACTCCCGACTTCTATGGGAGAAGCATCTCTATCCCTGCCATTGGAGCAAACAACTTTGAGCTTAAGCCTCAATTAGTTTCTCTAATGCAACAAAATTGCAAGTTCCATGGACTTCCATTGGAAGATCCTCATCAGTTTTTAGCTGAATTCTTGCAAATCTGTGATACTGTCAAGACTAATGGGGTTGACCCTGAGGTCTACAGACTTATGCTATTCCCTTTTGCTGTAAGAGACAGAGCTAGGACATGGTTGGACTCACAACCTAAAGAAAGCCTGAACTCTTGGGAAAAGCTAGTCAATGCCTTCTTGGCAAAGTTCTTTCCACCTCAAAAATTGAGTAAGCTTAGAGTTGAAGTCCAAACCTTCAGACAGAAGGAAGGTGAATCCCTCTATGAAGCTTGGGAAAGATACAAACAATTGATCAGAAAATGTCCTTCTGACATGCTTTCTGAATGGAGCATCATAGGTATTTTCTATGATGGTCTCTCTGAACTGTCCAAGATGTCTTTGGATAGCTCTGCTGGAGGATCTCTTCATCTGAAGAAGACGCCTACAGAAGCTCAAGAGCTCATTGAAATGGTTGCAAATAACCAATTCATGTATACTTCTGAAAGGAATCCTGTGAACAATGGGACAAATCAGAAGAAAGGAGTTCTTGAGATTGATACTCTGAATGCCATACTGGCTCAGAATAAGATATTGACTCAGCAAGTCAATTTGATTTCTCAAAGTCTGTCTGGAATGCAGGCTGCACCAGGCAGTACTAAGGACGCCTCATCTGAAGAAGAAGCTTATGATCCTGAGAACCCTTCAATGGAAGAGGTGAATTACATGGGAGAACCCTATGGAAACACCTATAATTCTTCATGGAGAAATCATCCAAATTTCTCATGGAAGGATCAACAGAGACCTCAACAAGGTTTCAACAACAATAATGGTGGGAGAAACAGGTTTAGCAATGGCAAGCCTTTTCCATCATCTACTCAGCAACAGATAGAGAATTCTAAGCAGAGCCACTCTGACTTAGCAACCATGGTCTCTAATCTAATCAAAACCACTCAAAGTTTTATGACTGAAACAAGGTCCTCCATTAGGAATTTGGAGGCACAAGTGGGACAGCTGAGCAAGAAAATTACTGAACTCCCTCCTAGTACTCTTCCAAGCAATACAGAAGAAAATCCAAAAGGAGAGTGCAAGGCCATCAACATGGCCGAATTTGGAGAGGAAGGAGAGGCAGTGAACGCCACTGAGGAAGACCTCAATGGACGTCCACTGGCCTCCAATGAGTTCCCTAATGAGGAACCATGGGAATCTGAGGCTCACATTGAGACCATAAAGATTCCATTGGATTTACTTCTGCCATTCATGAGCTCTGATGAGTATTCTTCCTCTGAAGAGGATGAGTATGTCACTGAAGAGCAAGTTGCTAAATACCTTGGAGCAATCATGAAGCTAAATGACAAGTTATTTGGTAATGAGACTTGGGAGAACGAACCTCCTTTGCTCACCAAAGAACTGGATGACTTGTCTAGGCAGAAATTACCTCAAAAGAAACAAGATCCTGGGAAGTTTTTAATACCTTGTACCATAGGCACCATGACCTTCAAGAAGGCTTTGTGTGACTTAGGGTCAAGTGTAAACCTCATGTCTCTCTCTGTAATGGAGAAGCTAGGGATCTCTGAGGTACAAGCTGCAAGAATCTCACTAGAGATGGCAGACAATTCAAAGAAACAAGCCTATGGACTTGTAGAGAATGTTCTGGTAAAAGTTGAAGACCATTACATCCCTACTGATTTCATAGTCCTAGAGACTGGGAAGTGCATGGATGAATCCATCATCCTTGGCAGACCCTTCCTAGCCACAGCAAAGGCTGTGATTGATGTGGACAGAGGAGAATTGATCATTCAAGTGAATGAAGAATCCTTTGTGTTTAAGGCTCAAGGATATCCCTATGTCACCATGGAGAGGAAGCATGAAGAGCTTCTCTCAAAACAGAGTCAAACAGAGCCCCCACAGTCAAACTCTAAGTTTGGTGTTGGGAGGCCACAACCAAACTCTAAGTTTGGTGTTGAACCCCCACAGTCAAACTCTAAGTTTGGTGTTGGGAGGTTCCAACATTGCTCTGAACATTTGTGAGGCTCCATGAGAGCCCACTGTCAAGCTACTGACATTAAAGAAGCGCTTGTTGGGAGGCAACCCAATGTTATATTTTATCTATTTTCCCTTGTTATTTTTTCTTTAGGTTGATGATCATGGGAAGTCACAAAAATCAATTAAAAAAGCAAAAACAGAATGAAAAGCAGGAAGAAAAATAGCACACCCTGGAGGAAGATCCTGCTGGCGTTTAAACGCCAGTAAGGGTAGCAGTTGGGCGTTTAACGCCCAGTCTGGCACCATTCTGGGCGTTTAACGCCAGAAAGGGGCACCAAACTGGCGTTAAACGCCAGGAAAGGGCAAGAACATGGCGTTAAACGCCAGAAATGGGCACCAGCCCAGCGTTTAACGCCAGAATTGGCACAGAACGCAAATTTTCTTGCCACTTGGTGCAAGGATGACTTTTCCTTGACACCTCAGGATCTGTGGACCCCACAGGATCCCTACCTACCCCACCACCCTCTCTCTTCTTCATCACCCATTCACCAATCACCTCCACCACTCTTCCCCAAAAAAACCCCTCACCTATCAAATCCCACTATTCTCTTCACCACTCACATCACTCCTTCATTTTCACACACCATAAACACTACTTCTTCCCCTTTTGGCCGAACCACAAAGCCATCTCCCTCTCCTCCATTTCTTCTTCTTCTACTCTCTTCTTTCTTCTTTTGCTCGAGGACGAGCAAACCTTTTAAGTTTGGTGTGGTAAAAGCATTGCTTTTTGTTTTTCCATAACCATTTATGGCATCCAAGGCCGGAGAAACCTTTAGAAAGAGGAAAGGGAAGGCAAAAGCTTTCACCTCCGAGTCATGGGAGATGGAGAGATTCATCTCAAAGGTGCATCAAGATCACTTCTATGAAGTTGTGGCCTTGAAGAAGGTGATCCACGAGGTCCCTTTCAAACTCAAAAAGAGTGAATATCCGGAGATCCGACATGAGATTAGAAGAAGAGGTTGGGAAGTTCTTACCAACCCCATTCAACAAGTCAGAATCTTAATGGTTCAAGAGTTCTATGCCAATGCATGGATCACCAAGAACCATGATCAAAGTATGAACCCGGACCCAAAGAATTGGCTTACAATGGTTCGGGGGAAATACTTAGATTTTAGTCCGGAAAATGTAAGGTTGGCATTCAACTTGCCCATGATGCAAGGAGATGAACATCCTTACACTAGAAGGGTCAACTTTGATCAAAGGTTGGACCAAGTCCTCACTGACATTTGTGAAGAGGGCGCCCAATGGAAGAGAGATTCAAGAGGAAAGCCGGTTCAACTGAGAAGGCACGACCTCAAGCCCATGGCTAGGGGATGGTTGGAGTTTATCCAACGCTCAATCATTCCCACTAGCAACCAGTCCGAAGTTACTATAGACCGGGCCATCATGATTCATAGTATCATGATTGGAGAGGAAGTGGAAGTTTATGAGGTTATAGCTCAAGAACTCTATAAGGTGGCGGACAAAGTCCTCTACCTTGGCAAGGTTAGCCTTTCCTCATCTCATTTGTCACCTCTGTTATTCAGTTGGAGTGGACATAGAAGGAGACATCCTCATTGATGAGGATAAGCCCATCACTAAGAAAAGGATGGAGCAAACAAGAGACCCCTCTCATCATGAGATCCCTGAGATGCCTCAAGGGATGCACTTTCCTCCACAAAACTATTGGGAGCAAATCAACACCTCCCTAGGAGAATTGAGTTCCAACATGGGACAACTAAGGGTGGAGCACCAAGAACATTCCATCCTCCTCCATGAAATTAGAGAAGATCAGAGAATCATGAGAGAGGAGCAACAAAGACAAGGAAGAGACATTGAGGAGCTCAAGCACTCCATAAGATCTTCAAGAGAAAGAACAAGCCGCCATCACTACGGTGGACCCGTTCTTTAATCTCCTTGTTCTTTATTTTTCTGTTTTTCGAAAATTATGCTTTATGTTTATCCATGTTTGTGCCTTATGATCATTAGTGTCTATGCCTTAAAGTTATGAATGTCCTATGAATCCATCACCTTTCTTAAATGAAAAATGTTCTTAATTGAAAAAGAGAAGAATTGCATGACTTTCAGATTTTATAACAGATTAATTATTTTGATGTGGTGGCAATACTTTTGTTTCTGAATGTATGCTTAAACAGTGCATATGTCTTTTGAATTTGTGGTTCATGAATGTTAAAGTTGTTGGCTCTTGAAAGAATGATGAAAAAGGAGACATGTTACTGAGGATCTGAAAAATCACAAAAATGATTCTTGAAGCAAGAAAAAGCAGTGAAAAAAAAAGGAAGCAAGCGAAAAAAAAAGAAGGAGAAAAATGAAAAAAAATAGAAGAGAAAAAGAAAAAGTAAGCAGAAAAAGCCAATAGCCCTTTAAACCAAAAGGCAAGGGTAGAAATAAAGTTGTGATCCAAGGAGTGTGCTTAAGAACCCTGGACACCTCTAATTGGGAACTCTAGCAAAGCTGAGTCACAATCTGAAAAGGTTCACCCAATTATGTGTCTGTGGCATGTATGTATCCGGTGGTAATACTGGAAGACAGAGTGCTTTGGGCCACGGCCAAGACTCATAAAGTAGCTGTGTTCAAGAATCATCATACTTAACTAGGAGAATCAATAACACTATCTGGATTCTGAGTTCCTAAAGAAGCCAATCATTCTGAATTTCAAAGGATAAAGTGAGATGCCAAAACTGTTCAGAGGCAAAAAGCTAAAGCCCCGCTCATCTAATTAATACTGATCTTTATAGATGTTTTTGGAATTCATTGCATATTCTCTTCTTTTTATCTTATCTGATTTTCAATTGCTTGGGGACAAGCAACAATTTAAGTTTGGTGTT
Organism: Arachis stenosperma; assembly: GCF_014773155.1. NCBI lineage: Eukaryota > Viridiplantae > Streptophyta > Magnoliopsida > Fabales > Fabaceae > Arachis > Arachis stenosperma. The sequence continues at coordinate 112,800,836 of NC_080381.1, read as the reverse complement.
GTGATGAGCGGATAATTTATACGCTTTTTGGCATTATTTTTAGTATGTTTTCAGTATGTTTTAGATAGTTTTTAGTATATTTTTATTAGTTTTTAGTTAAAATTCACTTTTCTGGACTTTACTATGAGTTTGTGTGTTTTTCTGTGATTTCAGGTATTTTCTGGCTGAAATTGAGGGACCTGAGCAAAAATCTGATTCAGAGACTGAAAAGGACTGCAGATGCTGTTGGATTCTGACCTCTCTGCACTCAAAGTAGATTTTCTGGAGCTACAGAAGCCCAATTGGCGCGCTCTCAACGGCTTTGGAAAGTAGACATCCTGGGCTTTCCAGCAATATGATAGTCCATACTTTGCCCAAGATTTGATGGCCCAAACCGGCGTTCAAAGTCACCTTCAGATTTCCCAGCGTTAAACGCCAGAACTGGCACCAAAGTGGGAGTTAAACGCCCAAACTGGCATAAAAGCTGGCGTTTAACTCCAAGAAGAGTCTCTACACGAAAATGCTTCAATGCTCAGCCCAAGCACACACCAAGTGGGCCCGGAAGTGGATTTTTATGTCTTTTACTCATCTTTGTAATTCTTAAGCTACTAGTTCCCTATAAATAGGACCCTTTACTATTGTATTTCTCATCTTTGGACATCTAGTTCTTAGATCATTTGGGGGCTGGCCTCACGGCCATGCCTAGACCTTGTTCTTATGTATTTTCAACGGTGGAGTTTCTACACACCATAGATTAAGGTGTGGAGCTCTGCTGTACCTCGAGTATTAATGCAATTACTATTGTTCTTCTATTCAATTTAGCTTGTTCTTATTCCAAGATATCACTTGTTCTTCAACTTGATGAATGTGATGATCCGTGACACTCATCATCATTCTCACCTATGAACGTGTGACTGACAACCACCTCCGTTCTACCTTAGATTGAGTGAATATCTCTTGGATTCCTGATACACGACGCATGGTTGATCGCCTGACAACCGAGCGCTCGCCTGACAACCGAGCCAGCCATTCCGTGAGATCAGAGTCTTCGTGGTATAGGCTAGAACTGATGGCGGCATTCAAGAGAATCCGAAAGGTCTAAACCTTGTCTGTGGTATTCTGAGTAGGATTCAATGATTGAATGACTGTGACGTGCTTCAAACTCGCGATTGTGGGGCGTTAGTGACAGACGCAAAAGAATCACTGGATTCTATTCCGACATGATCGAGAACCGACAGCTGGATAGCCGTGCCGTGACAGGGTGCGTTGAACATTTCCACTGAGAGGATGGGAGGTAGCCACTGACAACGGTGAAACCCTTGCATAATGCTTGCCATGGAAAGGAGTAAGAAGGCTTGGATGAAGACAGTAGGAAAGCAGAGAGACGGAAGGGACAAAGCATCTCCATTCGCTTATCTGAAATTCTCACCAATGATTTACATAAGTATCTCTATCTTTATCTTTATGTTTTATTCATATATCATCCATAACCATTTGAGTTTGCCTGACTAAGATTTACAAGGTGACCATAGCTTGCTTCATACCAACAATCTCCGTGGGATCGACCCTTACTCGCGTAAGGTTTATTACTTGGACGACCCAGTGCACTTGCTGGTTAGTTGTGCGAAGTTGTGTTTATGCCATGGTATTGAGCACCAAGTTTTTGGGGCCATTACTAGGGATTATTTGAGTTGTGGAAAGTAGTGATCACAATTTCGTGCACCAGAGCGCGTTTAGGGTTTTAGTAAGTTTCGCACTTATAAGTCTTGTAAATGCTAATTGCTTGTATACTAAGATTAATCCTTTAATTATTATGTGCGGATCAAGATTCTCTGACGTGAAGAAATTGGTAATGTGGTAAAATGAAAAGTTAATCACTCAACTTAAGATAGTGGACACATATTTCATGGAAATTACAAAATCAATGGTAATTTTTTTTGGTGATTGGAAAGTAAAAATAGAACAAACAAGAAAGAAAAAACAAAGAATAAGGAACTGCTTTGCCATCTTTGCCATTATGTCTACCACTTTATTTGCATCTCTTAAAATCAATAGGAAGTTAACACACCATTTTCAAGACATGATGTCCCGAATTTTTAGCACCAAAAGATCAACAAAATCAGAGTTATCCTGAAAATTATTGACAAGAGTAAAGACATCCACACAATCTATTTCACAAATAATATCTCTTTGCCTCAAGTCTTAGGCTAGAAGATATCCTCTCCAAATAGCAAACAACTCTCTTTACAGAATATTACGACTCTCAATTATTTCCAAACAACCTCATTGTCAACTTCCATTTCAATCTCTGCTAACACAAATAAAACCAACCCGATCACCAATACCAGGATATCTTGCATTATAATTAATCTTAAAGTAGCCACTGAGGAAGAATCCATGAGCAACTAATAGTAGAGGAGATAAAAACTCGTTACAACTCAAAAATATTCCAAACTTCTTTTCAAAGGACAAAGCCACACTAGTCACCTTATTTAGAGGCCAAGACTCGTATGGATGAAAGATCTCATTATTCTTGGAATGCCAAATCCACTATTGACCAAAAAAAATCTAAAATGGCGCTCTTTACTATGAAGTAAGAACCAGTTCATCAAATCCAGAGGTTGATCATAAATCTCCAAATCTTGTTAAACTAGTTGAGCTTTTGGACAATCTCGAATATAATAAACAATCAATTTCTGACAAAAAAAATATCGTGGACAGCTGTCCGTTAGTGAGATGTCCCTCTTGAAATGAAAATCAGCAGTGGGTAAAGCCTCCCTAAGACAAAGTCAGGCGAAGAATTTATATTTTTCCAGAAGAAGATGACGCCAAAACCAAAGCCAATTCCCCTGGTCCTCTCAACCAAACTTCTTCTTACCGAGGTACAAGTAACCACTACGAGAGTCATAAACCTTTGACGTCACACTAAACCAAAACCATCCTACCACTGAACAAACTTGCACATCCGGATTATAGGAAAGAATGTTGCCTTAAAAAAATTAGTTTAGAGAAGAATAGATATTTTGAAGGTGTCACTGTCCAGATGACCAAAGATCCAAGATCCGGAGATCCGAGTCAGAAATGTAAACATAATTCATCTCATGACAAAGATGCCCCTCTTTTCTCCAATTAGAAAATCAAAAATTCTGGTTTAGATTCCTAATACTTCAAACAAAACCATCCTTCAAGAGATCCCAAGTTTTACATATACTCTTCCAAATATAAGAGCTCGTGTCTCAAGACCGACAAAAATAGTTTTTGGGAGAGGAACAATATTTTTTTGCCAACAATTGAACCCATAACTTATTTGGATGATGAAAAAATTGTCAAACTAGTTTTACAAGAAAAGCAACATTAGCACAAAACGGATCTAGAATTTTTAATATTAGCACAAAATGGATCTCGAATTCCCAAGCTACCAAATTTCTTAAGGGTGATCAACACCTTCCAACTAACCAGATTCATGTCTCTACTATCAGTTTGACCCACTACAACAAAATAGCATTTTGGCGACGTTTTTTTTAATGCTTGGCGATGGTTTTAACTGTCACTAAATGGTTTTGCAACGGTTAAAAAAAGCGTCACAGATTTGAGCGTTGCCAGCTGACATAGTGACAGTTTTGGACCACCCTTGGTAGGGAGTGTCGCTAAATTGTTTTTGACGATTTTTGAAGTATAAAACCATCACTAATTTGTAACACTTGTAAATGTGTTTTTTATGATGTATTTCGCGACGTTTTGAAACTGTTGTTAAATTACTAATTCATGTGACAGTTTTTTCTTATATTTCATAACTATTTTAAACCGTCACTAAGTTACTAGTTTTATAACAGTTTTTAGATATATTACTAATTTCTGTGACAACTTTTTTCTTTATTTAGTGACTGTTTTAAACTGTCATAATCTAACTCATATAACTATCAGATTTTGTTCTTCAATCAGACTTGAAGTGAGAATAATAATGAATTTTTTATATTCTGTCCCTTTCCTATTTTCTCCAGCATCAATGCTTTCTTTTATTAATTATTGCAAAAATTATTTCTATTATAAATAATAATTTGTGTCTACCAACAAAATAATAAATGGCATTATATTTCAATAAATTTAAACTCAATCGCACAAGTTTTACAAAATAAAAACAATATATTTCAAAAGTTGAATTCTACAAGTTTTAAATAGTCATAATCCATAAAATGTAAATTCAAAAAATTCCAACTTAATCCAAACATATGAAGCTAACAATTGTACTTATAACTTAATCCTCAATTTTTCTCCGCAACTTCACTTCACCTTCAACCTCAATAGTACCCAGCTTTAACAATTGCTTCACAAACAACTCTTGTCCTCTGCAAATGAAATAATGCAATGATTAGAATGCATTTAAAGAATATTGCCAATAACAATTTTATGAGAATCCATGAAATGTAGTAAATAAACATGCTAATAAAGATGAAATTAAACCATGCTAGAAATCCATTAGTTAAGAAAAATGATCATCAAAGCCCCTAGATCATTACTAACAGTGACAATAACAATAAATATTTAAAATCCTACTATGATAAGCATTTATAAAGAAAAATACTTTTTCAGTAGACATGGTTAATTCTCCCAACTGCTTTCATTTAGACTCACTCTGTACTTCTGTGGTAATGCTCTGATCGAAGAGGAGAAAAAAGGATGAGTAGTTCTCATAATTTAAAGTAAAACAAGAAAGTAATCAGTAAGTTACATTATAAAACTTTTATAAGTCAAAGGCTATCTCCTTTCAAGCACATGAAATTTTTTTAACTTACTTTTACAACCACTAATCTCCTAAGCTGCATGGCTAGATTGAACATTCGAACCTATAGTCAGGGTCAATAGCTACTTCAAGAGCATCCGCTATCATGCCTCGTGATTCCAGAAATCGAACCACATTACCATAAAAACAAGTATATAATTTTAACTAGGATTTTTTTCAATAATAAAATAAAAAAAATTTATATTTCTCCAAACATGATTTTTGGACTTTAATTCCCAAAAAACGATTTTTTTTCATTGGTCCGTCGAACTCTATAAAAATTGGCAAGTTCGCCTAACCAAACGGCGAACTCCCATTTAAGTTTTTTCAATTCGGTGTTATCATCATCTTCAAATAGTATACAGATCTACAAACAGTATATAGAAATACACAAAAATACATGAACAACCAGCATGATTTTTTCAAGGATTTTTTAATTATAAATTAAAAAAATAAGTCATATTTAACAATGGCAACCATTGTTATCGTCTCTAAAAATACATAGGTACACCGGAATAAACCATATTTAACAAGTATTTTTTTAATTATAAATTAAAAAAAATAACTTTCCCAAAACTAACAAGGATTGTTATCCTGTGTACTTTTTGTGTACTCTTATATACTCTGGAAACGATAATAATGGTTACCATTGTTAACTTTTCAATCGGATATATTTGAAGTGGATTATTTTTGGGTAATAATTATTTTTTTAATTTATAATTAATTTTTTTTGTTAAATATGGCTTATTCCAGTGCATCTATGTATTTTTAGAGACGATAACAATAGTTGCCATGGTTAAATATGGCTTATTTTTTTAATTTATAATTAAAAAAATTATTGAAGAAGCCATAATTGTTGTCCATGTATCTTTGTGTATTCCTATATACTGTTTGTAGATCTATATATTATTTGGAGATGATGATAACGCGAAATTGGAAAAACTTAAAAGGGAGTTCGCCGTTTGGTTAGGCAAACTTGCCAATTTTTATAGAGTTTGCCGAAGGGTCCGGCGAACTTGCTTAAATACCCAAAAAAAATCGTATTTTAGGAATTAAAGTCCAAAAATCATGTTGGGAAAAATATAAATTTTTGTTTATTTAATTATTGAAAAAAATCCATTTTAACTAGAACACATATATGACATCTTAGAACCAAGCTTTAGAACTGAACTCCTAATTTGGAAAGTAGAACAATACACCCTCTATATTAAGAAGATGGGTAAAAGTGCAAAATATGAGACTATACACTTGTATCATGAAAGAACATCAAGCAATAACAATAACAATAATTCAGTGTTAAGAATACCATAACAAAGTGGGCAAGAAGTGATGTGCTATTAATGAGCTAGTACCTATTGTGATGCTCTTTAGGAATGGATGGTAGAACTTCATTGGCCCTATCCAAGTCACCACGCATCACAAGAGTCTTGTACTCAATCAAGCTCAAAAGTAGTGTGTATCCCATTACACTGAAACCATCAAGAACAGAAATATAATCAAGCACTGCACTACACTATTAGCATAATATGTGATATCAAATGATACAAAGACTGCACTTACTTGAACTCTTTGTCTATCAAGTAAAACTTATTTTGGCTGGCAAGATATCCCAACAAGTACATAGGACGGTCCAAATGAGACATTGTAGTCACCTAAATTCATAATGGTATTTATCAAGAAGCCTTAACTGAGCCAAGTAGTAAAATAAATCCTTCTCTCCGCAACGAATAAACTTATCAAGACGTAGAGACGATAACAAGGAGTTCAATAAACATGAGAATTAGAAGATCTTTCAAATTGAACCAAATAGAAGAAATTGGTAATACCTCTCCACCAACATAATAGTTAAGCCTCCAAGAAGAATAGTTGTAGATAAAACAATCCCCAACCCAGATCCCTGTTCTCACATGCTCATTCATTTCATGGAGGAGCTCAAAGGCATCTTCAACACCTTGCTCATCAACGGCCGTTTTACTGTCAAGATATAATGCAACAACATCACGCTGCAAAAGTGGAAGTTAAAATTTTTATTGTGCCTGACTAGCAAATTGTAACCCAATAAAATTTCTCCCCTTTTTTGTGTGTTCGGATAAAATCAACTGTAGATAAAAGGATCAATTTAATTAGAATCCTCACGTTGTACTTCAAGATGTAGAATGATGTGTAACTTGCAATCACCACTATCAGCCTAATAAAGGATCTGGCACAATAAATATTTTAAAAGATTAATGACGACTTACATAGCAAAAAATAGAAAACTACACTTCACCTCATGAAAGCACTTACTTTCACATTAACATCAATCCGACGAATCAACCTGCATTCAGCCCAATTGTAAAAGAAAATGAAATCATTTGAGCACATTGCCAGTACAGTGCCACCAAATATTCGTTCAGCTGAAAATGTTGGCCGGATACTCTTCTTTTCTTGAAAGAAAACATAATTCTCACTACAATCAAATTTTCCTGGAGAATAACTATTTCACTTCAAAGATAGCAAAATTAATACAAATTTTATTTTGGAAACCCAAATCAGGCAATCTTTAAAATATAGTGCCCATGTCAAAGCATTGCAAGCACTTAGCCCCTTGTCAAACAAGGATTTTATTGAGATAAATTTTCATAGGTAGATAATTTTTAGATTTATTAAAATTATATTTCGGATGGAAACAATGTTGTTTTATAATGCTTAAATTAAATTTTACCAAAAAAAAATATTTCTTAACTTATAAGGAGAAAAAACAGTTTTCTCATCAGTATCTACTCAAATGTGAAGATTTCATTCATTATTGAGGCAAGAGATGATAATATTGTCCTATTTGACATGATTCAAGGGGATAAGTAATGAGCCTCTACAAGACTTGTAGAAATTATATCTAATTTTTTTTTTAAAAAAAACTCACTGACGTGAACCCTTGAGGCATCCAATAGCCCAAACTCTTTCAAGACCATAATTCAATGTATTCTCAAGCCTGAAAGCAGATTAAACCACCATAAAATTGTTAAATGGCCACAATATGTTCATATCCATACTTCAAACTAGTTTTAGTCAATCTTCAAGTCTAGAAAGGAAAGCTTAATTGATGGGAAAATTGTTAATACAATTAGAAGAATCAAATGAAATCCATTCCACTCTGGTGAATCTCAAATCCAGGCATCATTGTCATGAAAAAGGACTCTCTATAGAGTATAATCTTTTAACAAAAACAGCATGAGAGGAAAGGTTAAAAAGAAACATGAGACAAAATATCATTGTTTCTAGGGAAGAAAAAAGTGTTATAAACCTTCATTACCTATGATCAAAGGTCAAGGTTAGTTAAATTATTCAAGATCCACAAGTTATTGATGACAATTGGCTGAAAGGCCATAAGGAACTAAGCAAATTGAAGATAAGCTTAGAACTTAGTATTCTATGAATCTCCAATTACCTATACGTTGTGGAGTGCCATATTCGTACTGTACCATCCTCAGAACCAGTAATAATTATAGGGAGCTCAGGATGAAAGCATACATCAGATACATTGTGTGTGTGTGACCCTCCAAAGTCTAGACACAATTTTTAGTCTGATAATCCCATATCTGTTTCATAGGTTTTATCCATGTAATAATTCCAATCCATATATACATAAAAGGCAAACAAATCTTAGCAAAGTGTAAAGAAAATGGAAAACAGAAAGCAAATCTTAGATTTGTTAATTCTTCTAACTACAGAAGCAAAATACACATAGGAGTTTTAGAACTTTGACCACCCTACAAAATTTTTTCATATTAAATATGCAAGTGAGTTTGTTCTTCTAAAAGATAATCACATAGGAGGAGTAATTTAACAATAAGAAATCTGTTGTTAATACCTCTTCAGCTGAAATTTGCCTCATGAGATAACCATTATGAAGTGTATATATAAAAGTGACATTTAATTAATTTAAGTTCAAAATATAAAAGTGATTTGATTTATACAAGTCAGTCAAATTATGTTATATCTTTATATTATTTTTTTAGGAAACAATAAGGAAAATGAGCAATCTATTCTGCATCTGATAACACTCTTTGACAGGGAGCACTTAAATTCATCATTCAACTACTCAAATGGATAGAAAAATTTAATAATTAACAATAGTAACAAGAAATAAATAAAGCATCAACTGAAAATGTTACAAATAATTGTCATAGAAAATGTATACTCATTCATCACATTCAACTTACATCCAAGCTAGGAGTAACACATAACTTTACTACTATTATGAGCCCACTCAGCTATATATATAGATTCAGTATAATGCTATTCTTGCTTTTTCAATACTCAGAATAATAACAATAAGTGTAGCTATATATTCAATTTGTTGTAGTGATCGTTGAAAACTTGGGAAAGAAAAAAGAACTAGAATAATACAATGGTTTAAAAGAAACATGTATTAGAGATCTCACCTCTTTGTCCAATAATTCTTCAACTTTTGACAGAGAACTAGAGTTGCTTTCTTACTATTTTTCTAAGCACCAACAGCAGATAACTAGTTCTGAGCTCTGTGAAGCAAATCAATAATAAAGGCTTAACGATACTTTGATCAATTTATAATCATTTTTAATCAACTCCTTTAAATACAATTTTGTAGCAAGTCCTTAGAACAATTTATGTCTAGCAAGAGTTCATAAATTTAACTGCCATTTTAATAAATTTTTGCACTTAGTTTATTGAGTAGAAGAAAGAAGAAGATGCATGAGTGAGTTATAAAACAGTGGCTTACCCCATGCTCATCGAATTGTGTGCAATGGATTACATTCATATTCAGATAAGGTTCTTTCTCATCTCATACCATCCTATTCTTGCTAATGAATAGTTATATGCGTATGGAAGATACAGTTTTTTTAATTATTATTTTAGTGTTGTTACCATTATTAAAAAAATGTGGTAAGCTTAACAAGTGTATGAAATAATAAAACTACTAATAAAATCAGTCATATAGACAGATAGCCTATAATGGTTCCATTTTAAGTTTTTAACTGAACCTATTGGTCTCTACTTTCTATCACAATTATGAGACAACAAACTCTCATAAATACTTGGTTGGTTCTACATTTGATTCCTAGGCTCCTAGCTACCTACAATATCTCAATCTCATAAAATTAAATGTACTACACGTGTCTCTTCTATGAGAATGATGAACTAGAGATCATATAATTCTCTTCAAGTTGGCAATTTAGTACTCACACATACATTATTATTATTATGAATTTGTTGGCCTAAAAAAATATCAAAGGAATCAAGAGAAGAAATAACAAATAGAGCATTCAAAGAAATCTGGTTGAAACATTTCATTGAACATGTTGAGTGCAGGTAAAATTAAAATGATATAAGAGAATTCAAAGAAACAATCGCAAGTATGAACATGAGGATATAATCATAACGGTAAATTGCAGCAACAATAAAGAAATTGCAGAGAAAAATATAGTAGAAGAACAATTAAATACTCAGTGTTCAGTGAGGTTAGAAGAGAAGAAAAAAGTCGCCAAATAGGGAATTAGGTTTCGCACACATAAAAGAGGGGAAGAGAAAGGACGACGCGAGGGACGACGAACAGTGAAAGGCGAGCGCAAACCGCAACGGTGAACAGCGAACGCGAACTGTGACGCAGCGACGGTGAACAGCGAACGCAAACTGCGATGGTGAACGTCGAATGCGAAATGCGACGGTGAACTTTCTCTATTTCTTGTCTCTTCTCATCTAATCTCAAACGGCAGCAAACAAGGTTTTAGAAGAAATGGAAAGTAAAAGGAAAAGTAGAAAGAGATATAAACTCCATTACCGACGGTCAAAAAATTATATTATAAATGTCACAATGTTAATTAATGGAGACCCTTAGAATTAGAGTCACAAATTTAGCGTAGCTAATATGATTAATTTAGGTATCTTTCTAAAAAAAATTAGAAATAATGGATGTTTCTTTTTTGGTTTATCCAAACAGTATCCCCCAACTCGACAAGTTAAAGATTAATCTGTCGCGGATCTGAGCTCTATTTAAGAGTCTGTTGCTGACCAATGAGTTACTGCATGCACAAGGCGGGGTTCAAACTCCCGACACTTGCTTAAGCGGACGAGTAAGCTGACCACTCGACCAACTCAAGTTGGTTAAATAATGGATGTTTCTATTAGGACACTCTTTTTTGTGCAATACTAGGCCAGTTATATATCCATTGCCGTAAGTCCGTAACTAAACTAATGGGCCTCGTTGAACTTGTTTGGGCATTGTTTGGCATCACCAAAAACATGTAATATAGAAAATTAGAAATAACATAAACCTTGGCCAATGTAAAAGTGAAAATGTATTTTACCCTACAAAATGGTTGATCCACGATAAGATAATCACCCACTACTTCACTTGCCTTTCCACTTCTCACACTACTTTGCTCTTTTCTCATTTTGATTTTTAAATTACTCGCCGCAAAACTGCTAGTATTTCAATTCCAGTTAGGGCAGTGCTATGGTGAGAATGACAAATTTTTCAGCATGTGAAAAAAGAAATGGACGTCTTTTGATGAATACACGTGAAATATGTTAGAGTTATCTTGATTAAAAGAGATAAGTCCTATTAGATATTCAGGTAGTGCAGATATTGTGGGTCAATTTGATGTTTACTGATGCAAGATTAGGTTAGCATAAAAAATGAGGTGGTGATAATTAAATTATTGAATTTTTGGATGTTGAATCCAATATTTTTGTTAAGTGATGAACTTATGTTGTTACTGAATGCAACATAATAAAAGGGGTTAAAGAAATAATAAAAAACAAATGAAATGGATGAAGATTTGTATTATTTGGGCTAGGAGAATAATAATAATAATAATCAGATAAGTATTATTTTGTTATAATGATTATGATTAAATTTTTTAGTTTTTTATTTTAGGCTTAGTAATATTTTTTGTAGTTGAATTATTTTTATAAAATAAATAGATTAGGATAATGTTGTAATTCTTCTTTTTCTTTGGAATTAGTCTCCGTTTAATAATAATAATAATAATAATAATAATAATAATAATAATAATTTAATAAATTATTATTATTATTATTATTATTATTATTATTATTATTATTATTATTATTATTATTATTATTATTATTATGTGAAAAGAAGTGTTAAAAGAGTTAGGATAACTCAGACTCTTTGTCAGTGTCAAGAGGACAAAGGTTGACGGCAGAAGATTCTAAAAGGCCTGAAAAATTGAAGGGTATGAAGGAGAAACAACGGGAACAGGATTGATTAGTGTCGGTACCATTAAAACAACTAAAAAATGATGAAAAAGTATCTAACAGAAATATAAAAACCCAATTTACTGGCTTCATACCCTAGCACACACTTGCTTTTGGTGTTTTTTTGTTATTGTTATTATTATTTTTTAGGTTAATATCATATTTTTTCTTGCTCCATAATGTTATTAACGTCATATTGTATGGATCACACAATATTTAGACCAGATAAAAAAACTAAACCCAAACATCATAGATAAAAAATATTCTTCGGGACAGCAGACAAAAAGTCCAACAGATTAATCATGGAATTACCTATTACTAATCCAGCAACACTACCAACAGTTCCTCTGACAGTTTCTATGAGTTCTGCAAATGCAACAGCAATTTGCAGGGTTTTTTTGTAGCGTCACAACACGCGTTAACCCTTTAATATAGCCACATCGTTTCAGCAGCTGAGAAAACAAATTTCATTCAGCACAATAGCACGACCCTTAGATAGCGTTTGTTTGCAGAGACTGAAAAGACAGAGACTCAGTATTATGTTTGTTGAGCCAGAGACTGGTACTTAAATTTTTATCTCTATTTTTAAAATTTTAGTATTTCAGTACCTCCAAAAAGTAGAGACATTGAAGACTGAAAATTTTAAAGACGGGGACTGAAACTTTAATAACATTTTGTACCTAAAATACCCCCAATCAAAACTTAAAAATCCAACTCTACCCATTTGGCTTCTCCTTTTTCTTCACACTCAACCAACTCTCTTCTCCCACCGCTCGTCCCTGCGTTGCCGTCGCCGCTCGTCCTTGCATTGCTGCCGCCGTTCATCCTTGCGCCGTCACCACCGATCATCCTACGTTGTCGCCACCGATCATCCCTGTGCATTAGTCATGTCTGTCCCTGCACATTCGCCCATTCCCGTCACTGTTTGTGGACCAATGACCAATGTGGTGGTTTCAAAAAATTTCCTGAAAAATAGCGAAGGTAAACGCTAATTTAAGGTAGAAGGTTCTTAACTAATGAAATGACCAATCTGTTTTAGGGAGTGTTGCAGATGAAAGTTGGATTATATTGATCTTTGCTGTGATAATGTTTTTTATCATGTATGTTTGGAATTATAGAAACAAGTGCAAGTATGAAATTAAAGTTAAACAAAAGCTATCAATGGATTTGATGCGAGAATTAGGTAGCAATCTAGACACAATACGAACTCCTGAAATTAGTCTTCTCTATAATGAGTTAGTCAAAGGAAGTCGGGATTAGGGATTTCAGGTTTTATCATTTGGAGATTTTGTGATGCTTTAATTTTAAAATAGGGGTAATTGGTCATTAGCCTTATTTTAGTCTCTGTATTTATTTAAAATTAAATAGGATACTGAGACATAACTCAATTCTGTATTTTTTTTTTACACTAAACTTAATATTAAAATTTATTTTTATCTCTGTCTCTCAATCTCTATCTCTATCTCTATCTCTCAATTTTAATCCCAGTCTCTCAGTCTTGATCTTTTCACCAAACTCTATCTTATAGACTTGTAGTCAATAATCAATACTATTATTAGTGTGTAGAAAGAAAAAATCTTTTACACGTGTAGAAAACATGTGTCATTTCCTTAGTTAAAGTTTTTGTAAAAGACAAGTACCGTGAAGAAGACATTTACTGCAATTGTTCAAAACTTAGCAGTATGAATTAGTTGTATTGGCCTATAGCCATGGTTAATTAATGTCTGATTTTAGTGTTTAATATAATCAATACAAATTTAATATTTTTATATATATATGTGGGCTGCGTTTAATATGACGGACGAATCTTAGTCTTTTGTGAATTGGGTCCAATATAAATATTTGTCTTGAAAAAAAATTAAAAAGTGTTGATGGCTTTAAGATAAAACTATAGTATAATCTAATAATTTTTTTATAAAATATTAGAATAAAAGTTAGGAAAATTATCACATATTCATTGACAAATATTAGAATATGATGTTCATTTAGTAACTATTGTAACGATCAAATAATCCTAATTGAATTGTTAATTTTTCTAAAATAACCAACTAAAACACATGGATATTGGCTTGAAAAGTTATGTAACAATTCTTTATTTTTTGGGCCACAAACTTACATTCAATATATTGATTTTTTTATATTTTCAACATATTAAATATAACAAAAAATAAAAAAAATTAGTATTACACTATTAAAATATATTTTTAAAATATAAGATAGATAAATATGTATAGTTTTGATGATTAAAAAAGAAATGTATTAAATAATTTAGATCTTTTACTAAAATAAAATAAAAATCTATATTTTTCAACTTGTTTTAAACTAAAATTCATCACGTAAATATTTTTTTATAACTTATATAAATTGTTACAGGATACGTAATAAATGTACTATTTATTCATAAATCATACTTTATTATCATAAATTATTAAGTTTATTATATCTTCTTTTATTACAAAAATTGTGCTATTTTACTATTATTTAACTACTTTTAAATTTAATACTATTAATTAATACATAATAATAATAATAATAATAATAATAATAGAATAATAAATTTTTAAAATTATACATAAAATTTATTAGTCTAGCACGATTTACGAATAAATAACCAAAAATCTAATATATTGAATTTTATCGAATAAAAATAAAACAAAATAAACAAATATATATTAAAAAAATATTTCTAAAAAAATAACATTCATAAATTTATAATAAAATATTAAACATAATACAAAATTTAAATGAAAAACGTAAAAATCGTTCCAATGATAAAAATCATAATGCATATATATATATATATATATATATATATATATATATATATGTATATATATATATATAATACTATAATTTCTTACAAATTAATATTTACAAGATATTTTTTTTGACTAATTATATTAATATTTCTAATAAGTTTGACCATACTTGTAAAATAGAAAAAAATTCATCATTTTCGTAGGATCTTAATTTGAAAATAAATCGTAAAATTTTCTAAATAATAATACTTGGAATCATATTAGTTTGTTGTATTATAGTGTTTTTAGTCCAAACAAAAAATAATACACCCAAATGTTACCAAAAAATAATTAATTTTTATGAAAAAAGTATTTAGACAAATTACAATATATTTAATAAAGTATTAGTTTGTGAGTAATTATAATATTTTTATTAATTCTGTAAAAAAATACATTAACATTATGATCAAAATTTTCATATATATATATATATATTAATCAAATGTATTATGATTTTTTTCATAGGGTGATTTTTACATTATTAATTTAAACTTTGTATTATCATTTTATATTTTGTTATTATAAAAGTGTGAATGTTAATTTTTTTATAGGAATGTTATTCATAACATATTTTTTTATAATTTATTTTTACTGAATAAAATTTTATGTGTTAGATTTTTGGTTATTTATTGTATATGGATAAATATCTAAATTGATATTTAAAGAATTTTAGATCGGATATTTTAATTTTTAAAAAATTTTATTTTTTAAAAATCCTTGTTTATTACTTTCATCATATAGATTCGTCCTTCCATCGTTTATTTTAAAAGAATCTAATTTTTCTTAGAGTGTATTTTTGGAACTTAACTATTTTGTAATAAAATTTATTAAAAATTTATTTGTTCAATAAATATATTAAAAATTTAATTAAAAACAACAAAATGATCAATTTATTAATTAAATTTTTTAGAGTCTTATTTATTCTTCATATCTTTTAAAGTTAATTTTGTGGGAAATGTAAACTTTAGGATCCTATTTTATAACTTATTCTAAAACAAATGAAATGTTTAAAGAAATTGTGACATTTATTGCTAATATATAATTATGTGCAATTTATAAAAGAAATTTATAGAAATAAAAAAGAAGTCTGACTTGCGTGTTATATTTAATTTTTTATAAAAAAAATATTGTTATTATTGTTAATGTTGTTTTAATTATTGTTATACTCTTATTACAATAGTTATAATTAATGAAAATAATAACTATAAATTAAAATTTTATCGTTTTTTTTAAATGCCTAAATAATATGCTTTTTTATAAAAAAAAAGTTTATAAATGAACCAATCAATTTTCTTTTAGAAGAAAATGAATAATCAATCAATAAGCTTTTTCTTAATAAATTTTTCAATGCTTGTTGAAAAAGAGGTCAGTCAAACAAGCTAGCTATAGATCGAACAATATTGTAATTTTATCTCTCTCGTGGTGGGTGAAGAAAAAGATAAATATCTTTTTCATTATACTCATTAGTTAAACAATTCTATGTACAAGATTTTCATTCAATCTCATTCTTTGATTTATTTTATTATAAATTTTAATTATTAAAAGAATGAAACATCATGTACTGCTAAAATACAACGGTATATGTGAAACATATTATTATTAAAATTTAATATTGCATGAATAAAATTTTAATCCTATTAACTTTTAAAATTGTATGAATAAAAAATTATTATTAAATAAATAAACATATTAACGTTTACTTTAGAATTATCTGTATATATTAACTAATTATTTACATTTAGATGTAAAAAGTAATTATTTATACTATTATTTGATACCTTGTAGTTTATTGCAAATTTAATATTGCAAAACTCATGTCGACCCCTTTAGAATTTTTTGATGAATAATACTATATATTTAATTGTTTTTATCAATTAAATTTAATTAAATTAGTCTAACATAACAAAAATTAGTTATAATTAGTATTATTTTAAATTTTATTATTTAAATTAATTAAATTTAACTTATAAAAATTTGGATAAATAGCATTACTTCTTTTAATATCTTAAAGACATCATTGTATTTTTTTATTTGGCCAATATTATTTTTTCGGGTATAAGTTACACCAATATTATTTTAAATATCATAACATGCAACCCTTCCATATATGTTAGGAAAATTTTTACGTATTTCAGGATATATTGGTATTGCCAGTTAAAAGTTTGTCATGTTTAGTATTGTATAATGAGAAAAAGGACCATGAAAGAACATCGAAAAGACAGCTAAGGGTAGTCAAAGAAAACGGGAATGAATCTTTTTAGTTGTTAAAAAAATTTGAAAAAATAAAATATAATATCTATTTTTTATTATTTTTTTATTTTTTTATTCTATTTATAAAATTAATAATGAGAAATCATATTTTATTTTCTCAATTATTAAAAAAATAAAAAAAATTATTTCAAAAAAAAAACTTATTTAGTGAGATAACTGAATTAAAATAAACTGGTAGCGAACCTAGACTAATGGACTTTGTGCATATAGGCTAGTTTTTTTTTTGAACAACTTTCTTAGTTTGATTAATGATTGAGAATTTGTAGTCCAAACTGTATAAAGGATTGAGGACTGCTATATATACAAGTGATTTAGGTTTATAAGTCTTATAAGTTGGGTCAAATCTAACACGCGCATCACTGAACCATCTTTGTGTGTTTCATCTTCGTTTCCTTTTTCAAATTTTTTGTCAAATTTGTTCGATCTCCTTCATGCGTTCTCTCTTTGCATTCGATCTCCTTCTGTTTTTTTCGATTTTGATGGTTTTTGAAATCAAGCTTTCAAATTGTTTTGAAGATGATGGAACTTGAGAAATACACCCAAACGATTACAAAAATACACCCAAACGATTACAAAAATACACCCAAACGATTACAGAAATACATCCAAAGAATTACAGAAATACACCCAAATAGTTATAGAAATACACCCAAATGATTACAGAAATACACCCAACGAATTTAAAAAATACACCCAAAGGATTTAAGAAATACATCCAATATAGGAGGGAGACAGTATATTTCTTCTTGAAATCTTTTAATGTTTTGCTGGTTAAGGATGAGGCATATGGCAGAGACAATCTAGAAAAAAATCTAGAAAAACAGTAAAACAGTACCTTGAATAATGTTTTTTCATTTTTTCTGGTGATTTTGATGAAGGAAAAAGAGAAAACGAAAAGAGGGGAAGAAATTTCAATAAAAAAGGAGGAGGAAGAGGTAGTGTTAATGACTACGATAACGAGAGAGAAAAATTACGAAGAAGAAGAAGAAGAAGAAGAAGAAGAAGAGACACGGAGGAAGAAGAAGAAGAAGAAGGGGAAAGAGGAAGCGGAAGCGCGGAGAAAGAAGAAAAAGAAAAAGAGACAAAAAAACGTGAAAACGGCGTGAGTATAAATGACTTGTATGACTTGTAAGGAAAAGTGCTTGTATGTGGAGAATAATCCTAAAGGATTTCAAAAAGAAAACAATTATGAAATAAAAGAGTAATAACTAATAAGATTTGTAACCTTTCTATATGTGTCTCTTGATCCCCTCCATCGTATATATAAGATAAATTATTGAAGTGTTTGGAATTTAATAAAAAAATAAGTGAAAATAAAAAATAACATCTTATTTTTTAATACTTATTTTGTATTTTTATTTTTAATAATTTTTAAGCTTTTAAGATCTTATAAAAAAAATGAAATGCTATCTGCAATGATCAATCAAATAGTATGTTCATTATTTACCATTTCTAATTGATCATTGCAGTTAGGATGCACACGATTCGACCCGATCCGAAGATTTAGTTTGGACTTAAATATTTTATAATTAATTTGGTGTGATTTTATTGGATTTAGACCCGAGTAAGGATCTCAAATATAGGCTTGATCATTATAGGGTCGGATCTAGATCAAGAGGTATACGACTTCATCCGGTCCATGTGCACCCTAGAGGACTAAAAAGGTATATATGTTTTAAATTAATTCCAATATTATGTTATATTAATTATAAGTTTATTATTTTGTTTTTAATCATATTTGTTGAATTAGGAAATAGATCAAAGAAACATGAAATTAGAATTTACGGACAAATTCAAATTTAAGTATAGTTATCAACTTCTTTATAATAAGTATTTTTTTTCTTTTTAAATGAGTACATCATAATTTTTTGACATAAAATTTATCATGATCCGAACTTCACCCGATTGAAACTAGGATTTAGTGTGGCCCAATAGTAGTGTAATTTTACCGGATTTAGAGTTGAATAAGAATTTAAAAAATTGACCCAATAATTATTTAAGGTCGAATTTGAGTTAAAGACGAATTTAATTTTAACCAGTCCCATATATACCTCTAATTGCAGTTAGCAAAACCACCGTTTACCTACCACTAATTTAAAATTACATTATTTTTTTTATTATATTTTGAATGAATTTACATTATAATGATATGACTCCTATTTTGATAATGTCGCTGGCTCAAAAAAAAATCTTAATGAAAAAGATGATCATCATAATCTTACATATTTAATTGAAAAGGTCAATATATTTTGTCATTATATTTTATTTTGTTGTAAATTAAATATATTATGATTAATTTAAATATTATTATTGTTAAATCCTAAATTGTAACTGCTAAATCCTAAATTTTAAATCTTATACCCTAATTTTGGATTAAATTTTGTTAACGGAAGTTTACATAAAATTATTTTTTGTAAAATTAATTTTGATTAAAATAAATTAATATTAATGTGACTTATATCGACGACTTTTATATTAAAATAGATTATAATAAATAAAATGCTATTTGGATTATATTATTAAAAATTACTTTTAAATAAAAATATTAATTTAAATAATTAATTTATTTTATTTTATCTTATTATTTTAATTTAGATATTTAAATAAATTTTATTAATTAATTTTATAATAAAAATTAATATTTATTTATTAAATTAAAAATAGCATAAAATAATTTAAAAAATACACTTAATATAAAAAAATCATATATGAATAATATATCAAAATATATTTTATTAAATTATTATTCATCATTTTTTATTATTTTTAGTATTTTTTATTTAGCATTATTTTTTACGATAAATTTTTACTATTTATAATTTTAATGTTATTTATAATTAATTTTTTATTTATTTTTTTAATAGAATCAATAATTCATATTATAACAAAATTATAATAATAAATATAGTATAACAGAATTATACTTACAAATTTTAATAAAGTCGAACAAAAAAATAAATAAAATCTTACATAAAACAAAATTAACATACAATAAAAAATAGAATAAAAAACTCATATAAATAAAAAAATAAAAATTCTATTAAAAATATAATTATATATATAACAGATTTGAGTAATAATGAGATTGAAAAAAAAAACAATAAAGTTGGTAAAAAAAAATCAATCAACTAATTATCCAATGTAATTTTACATAAGCTAAAATTTTTAATTTCACATAAACGTGGATTTAGGTTGTGAAATTACATCTATCTCGAAAAAAAAAAAACCAAAAACAAAAAATAAACATTCAAAAAATCTAAAATGCATTTTTCTCTTTTCCAATGCTAGACTTCACATAGCCTTAACCTACTACAAATAAAAATTAAGTTCACCAACTTCTCCACTATTCATAATTATATCAGTCTACTATTACAACTACTAACACATATTTATAAGAAATCAAGCTAAACCAATCAAATCTACATCAGGTTCTTGACCAATCAAATTTAGCGGAGAAGGAGAGGTACATAGAGAACTTGAGAGGGAGCTGCAGAAAAACAAATCAGTAACTGGCAAAGAGGAAAAGGCCAGGTACCGGCGGAGAGAGGAGAAGCCTGAGAGGAAAGAACGGCGTTGTCGGAGCACGGAGGAGACAAAGGAGAGAGAAGGGAGATCGAGAGCGCCGTTATTTCGTTTAATGAGGCTAGGGTTGCAATTCTTTTGTTTTATATACGTGTGAAAACGGCGATTCAAAACCGCCATAATCACTAGAACCGCCACAATACACAAAATTAATTATGGCAGCAACCAAACATGCCATAAAAACTGAGTATTACGGCGGTTCTTTAAAACCGCCGTAATGTCAATGCCATTTTAAACTCTTTTTTTGTAGTGACAATTTTTGGTCTAGGTCAATGCTACAAAAATATTTTATTTTGTCAGGATATGAGACAATCAAATTTATTTAATATCTACTTAATATACTAAAATTGGGTTTTTCCCCAACTAATAAGGATAATGTGTCGATCTCTCGTGAGCCCGTTTTTCCTCCAAAACGAATGAAATTTTTCATATATTCTAAATTATTTTATAAAAAATACCTTTATTATAATTATATTATTATAATATAATTAATATTTAATGAATGATATATAATTATACTAATTTAGAAACATATCTTCATTATAATTATATCAAATCAATATTTAATATACTATTAAACTACTTATCAATTATAATGCGTAATTACTGTACATAATAAAAAATTGCCTTAATAATAAGTAATTTACATATTTATTTTTGTTTTACTAAGGTCTATAAATAGTATTTTTCTGTGGTACATGAATCTAAATTTGAGAGTCATCTCATAATTTTATATTTAGTATTTTTTATTACTTCATAGAATAAGAATGTATTCTTCGCTTTTTTATTGAAGTTGATCCTTTTAAGGTACAATTTATAATATTTTATAATATTTTTCATATACTCATTCTATTATATTATTCTTTAATAATTTATTAATTGTTGTTACTCTAAGTTATTCTTATTGTCTAATGTTCCATTTCGATTATCTTTTACCACAATCGTTTACAATGCATCACATCCATGAAATACTTCATCGAGTTGTCTTCATTGATTCAGGTTCTAACTACATGGATGTAAGCGTTCAAAGAAGGGACAATAATCTCTACTTTACCGAAGGATGGTTGGATCTACTCACCTATTATGACCAACCTAATGGAATGTGGTTAAAGTTAGCTTTCTTGGGAGGAGCTCGATTTTTGATTGAGGAATTGCATCCACGGAACTTTATAGGGCAAGTTCAAGTTCCATCCCCTCCATGCTTTTTACGTCTACCCGAAAATTTTCGAAGTGGAGCACATAATGAGATTGAATTCCCTCAGTTTAAGTTCAGTTTTGCTAAATTCGTGACAAATTCGGATATGCAATTTCAACGATTAGTAATATATTTTAATTTTCTTATTTTAAGTTGTTCATTATTAGAATAATTTTATAACATATTGTGATTTTTTTTTTCAGAAATTACCGGCTTTCTTTTGCATGCATGCAATGCCATTGAGAGGAACAAGGGTTAGTTTGGTTTCTCGGTGTGACAATTCTATACCTTGCCGCATTGCATGGATAGCGGATGATGAAGCTTATTTAACAAGAGAATGGTTTGAATTTACACGAATTTTAAATGTTGATATTTGCGATGTTATTTTATAAACAATATTGAATTTATTCTAGTTCTTAGTCATGTATAGTATAGAGCCTGAGGGATGGACTGACTATGCTTCTGTGCATTCTCTGTGTGTGTGTTATGTGCTATTAGTATATCTGCTTGATATAATTGGCATAATCATTCATGAGCATGCATTTGGGACTTGAAGCACTAAACTTCCGATATTGAGACTGATCAACTTAATATCGATTGTTTGGTGTGTATAGGAACCAGATGGCACCTCGTGGATGCGGTAGAGGCCGTGGTAGAGGCCGTGGTAGAGGTCGTACTAATGTTCGTGCGCCGGAGGATAACCCTAATGACCCGGTGAACCTTATGACTGCATTGGAGAACATGGCTGCTGCTATGCAAGCCACTGCTGAGGCTCTTGGTCAACAGATGAACAACCATGGCAATGACGGAGGTGGAGTTCAGGGCCCGATGACACTGGCAAACTTCTTGAAGGTTAATCCGCCTAAGTTCAAGGGAACTACTAGCCCGACTGAGGCTGATACATGGTTTTAGGCCATAGAACGAGCACTGCAAGCACAAGTGGAGCCTGAAGGACAGCGTGTCGAGTTTGCTACCTATATGCTCACCGGTGAAGCGTCGCATTGGTGGCAAGGTATCAGACGTCTTCTGCAGCAGGGTGATGACTATATCACCTGGAATGTCTTCCAAGAGGAGTTCTATAAGAATTACTTTCCGACTTCTGCTAGGACGGCCAAGGAGCTTGAATTGTTACAGCTGAAGCAGGGTACCATGTCCATATCAGAGTATACTAACAAGTTTGAGGAGCTGTTCAGGTTCTCTCGTATGTGCCAAGGGACTCTGGTGGAATATGAGGAATGGAAGTGTGTTAAGTATGAAGGAGGACTCCGAAGTGATATCTTCAGTTCAGTAGGACCAATGGAGATCAGGACTTTCTCCGAATTGGTGAACAAGTGTAGGGTTGCTGAAAAGTGTGTGAAAAGGGCAACCGCTGAGAAAGGGAGTCACAAAGGATCATTCCCACAGAACCGAGGGAAGAGCTTTACACCTAGAGGTCCGTCTTTCAAGAGGGGAAGCTCTTTTAGGAGGCCCAACAACAACAACTCCCAAGGAAAGAAGTTTGGGAAGCAGCCTCAGAATGATCAAGCTTGTACTAGATGTGGGAGTCACCATCTGGGAGCACCATGCAAGGCCGGATGGGGTTTGTGCTACAATTGTGGAAAGACGGGACATAAAGCCGCCAGTTGTCCGGAGAAGCAGAAACAAGGTGCTGGGAAGGCACAACAGACTGGTCAGGTGTTCACCACCTCAGCTATAGGTGCCGAGGGATATGAGACACTCATCTGAAGTAACTGTGAAATGGCTGGTCAAACTTTAAATGCTTTATTTGATTCGGGAGCATCGCATTTATTCATTGCATTTGAGAAAGCCCATGAGTTAGGATTGAAGATCGTAACCTTAGGTTATGATCTAAGAGTGTATAATGCTACCCATGAAGCCATGGTAACTAGGCTAGGATGCCCGAAAGTTTCCTTTAGGTTCAAGCAGCATAATTTTGTTCATAATTTAGTCTGCTTGCCGATGATCGGTCTTGATCTTATCTTGGGATTGGACTGGTTATCTAAGAACCATGTCCTGCTTGATTGTTCTACAAAGTCGGTGTACTTTATGCCGTAAGATACAGAAGGGCCGGTCGTGGTGAATAATTATTAC
This sequence comes from Arachis stenosperma, assembly GCF_014773155.1. NCBI lineage: Eukaryota > Viridiplantae > Streptophyta > Magnoliopsida > Fabales > Fabaceae > Arachis > Arachis stenosperma. The sequence continues at coordinate 112,776,898 of NC_080381.1, read as the reverse complement.
TTAAATTCGATGATGGTAAACTATTTTGGAACCGAATGTCAGGGTATCCCGTTGTTAACCGCGGGTGTTTCGGGTGATGATCAAAGGTTGGAACAGATTCCGGTAGTGTGTGAGTTTCCGGAAGTGTTTCCTGATGATATTGATGAATTTCTACCTAATCGAGAGGTCGAATTTGCTATTGAATTGGTGCCCGGGGTGGGACCAATCTCAAGTGCTCCTTATAGGATGTTACCGTTAGAGATGAACGAGCTAAAGTCTCAGTTAGAGGATTTGTTGGGAAAGAATTTTATCCGACCAAGTGTCTCTCCGTGGGGTGCGCCAGTGCTACTGGTAAAGAAGAAAGATGGGAGTATGCGGCTCTGTGTGGATTATAGACAGCTGAACAAGGTTACAATAAAGAATAAGTACCCATTGCCGAGAATTGATGATCTTATGGATCAGTTACAAGGAGCTGGAGTTTTCTCCAAGATCGATTTGCAATCCGGTTATCACTAGATAAGGGTGAGGGGTGAGGATATCCCTAAGACCACTTTTGGAACTCGTTATGGTCATTACGAGTACACTGTAATGTCTTTTGGGTTGACGAACGCTCCGGCGGTATTCATGGATTACATGAACAGAGTTTTCCGTCCGTTTCTGGATAAATTTGTTGTTGTCTTCATTGACGACATACTGATTTACTCTATGACTGAAGAAGAGCATGCGGAACACTTGAGGACCGTGTTGCAGATTCTAAAGGAGAAGAAACTTTATGCAAAACTGTCTAAATGTGAGTTTTGGAAGAGTTAGGTGAAATTTTTGGGCCACGTGGTGAGTAAGAAGGGAATAGCCGTAGATCCAACTAAGGTGGAGGCTGTGATGGATTGGAAGCAACCAACCACCGTAACAGAGATAAGGAGTTTTCTGGGCTTAACTGGCTATTACCGAAGGTTTATCAAGGGCTTTTTCACAGATAGCCTTGCCAATGACAAAGTTAACCCGCAAAGACACTCCGTTTGTTTGGACTCCTGAGTGCGAGGAGAACTTTCAGACATTGAAGAAAAAGTTTACCACTGCACCTGTGTTAGTGTTACCTGAGCCGAACAAGCCATTTGAGGTGTACTGTGATGCCTCATTGAAGGGTCTAGGGTGCGTACTGATGCAGCACCATAATGTGGTGGCATATGCCTCACGACAGTTGAGGCCACATGAAGTTAATTATCCTATGCACGACTTGGAGCTTGTTGCGGTCGTACTTGCGCTAAAGGTGTGGAGGCATTACCTCTATGGAGTTAAATTCCAAGTTTTCTCTGATCATAAGAGCTTGAAGTACCTATTCGATCAGAAAGAGCTTAATATGAGACAGATAAGGTGGATGGAATTATTGAAGGACTACGTCTTTGAGTTGAATTACCATCCGGGAAAGGCAAACGTAGTGGCGGATGCGTTAAGTCGGAAGTCATTATATGCGGCTTGGATGATGCTTCAAGAGGAGAAGTTTCTCAAGGGATTCGAGAGTCTAAAAATCAGTGCTCGAGAAGTATCCGGAACTTTGTGTTTGAGCCGATTAGAGATCTCAAGTGATTTTAAGTCCGAACTCCTAAAGGCTCATCAAAATGATGAAGCGTTATGGAAGGTGTTACCGGCTATTGAGCAAGGAAAACAGTGGAGGGTGTTAGAAGAAAAAGATGGGTTATAAAGATTCAAGGGTAGGATCATTGTGCCGGATGTTGGCACTTTGAGGCAAGATATTTTAAAGGAGGCACACAAAAGCGGATTCTCCATTCACCCGGGAAGTACTAAGATGTACCATGATTTAAAAGCGATGTTTTGGTGGCCGGGTATGAATAATGATGTGGCGGAATATGTTTCAAAGTGCTTAACTTGTCAACAGATAAAGATTGAACATCAAAGACCTTCTGGGATGTTACAACCTTTAGAGATTCCACAATGGAAGTGGGAAAGTATTGCAATGGACTTTGTGTCGGGATTGCCAAGGACTAGGGCTGGTTTTGATGCTATTTGGGTGATTGTGGACCGACTGACGAAGTCAGCTCACTTTTTACCCGTTCGTATGACTTACACCCTTGAGGAGCTAGCACGGTTATACATAAAGGAGATTGTGAGACTTCATGGTGTACCTACTACTATAATCTCTGATAGAGATCCTCGTTTCACTTCAAGGTTTTGGGGTGCATTTCAGAAAGCTTTGGAACCCGATTAAGCTTAAGCACGGCTTACTATCCTCAAACAGATGGTCAATCTGAGAGGACGATCCAACACTAGAGGATATGTTGAGAGCTTGTATTTTGGACCAACCGGCAAGTTGGGATCAGTATATGCCATTAGTGGAGTTTGCATACAATAATAGTTATCATGCGAGCATTGGAATGGCTCCGTATGAGGCCTTGTATGGGAGGAAATGTCAATCTCCGCTATGTTGGTATGAAGCTGGAGAAAGGGGCTTGTTGGGACCGAAAATGATAGCTGAGACTACTGAACAAGTCAAGAAAATCCGAAATATGATGCTTGTAGCGCAGAGTCGTCAAAAGAGTTACGCCGATCAGAGGCGAAAGCCCTTAGAATTTGAGGAAGGAGACCATGTTTTCCTTAAGGTTACTCCGACCACGGGAGTAGGTAGGGCGATTAAAGCAAGAAGTTGAATCCTCGATACATTGGTCCATTTCAAATCCTGGAGAGGGTTGGACCGTGGCGTATCGAATGGCTCTACCACCTCATCTTTCGAACCTACACGACGTGTTTCACGTGTCACAGCTTCGGAAGTACACTCATGATGCTAGTCATGTGTTGGAACCTGAATCGGTTCAGTTAAGAGAAGATTTGACGCTTCCAGTGGCTCCAGTCAGAATTGATGATACTAGTATCAAACGGTTGCGTGGGAAAGAGGTTTCATTAGTCAAAGTGACATGGAGTCGAGTCGGTGTTGAGGAACACACTTGGAAACTTGAGTCGGAGATGCGAACGGATTATCCGCATTTATTCTCAGGTAATTGCATTTGAATTTTGTGGGCAAATTCCCAATTAGGTAGGTAGAATGTAAAACCCGGTTAATTAACGGCTAATTAACCTGTAAATGAGAATTTATTCTAGAAAGCCCTAAATGTGATTTTTATGGCTAAATGTGATAGAGGAGATTGAGACGAGAATTTTGGTACCAATTTTATAGAATTCGGACCAAGATTGGACCGAACGGGCCAAACCGGGCCAACCGGACCCAAAGTGGGCCCTTAGTCCAACATAACTAAACCAAAACCCTAGTTTTCAGCATTCTCTCTCCTCACTAAACACACTCACATGCTGAAATTGGAGGCACAAGAGGGAAGAACACTCTCTCAAGTTCTTTCTCTCACTTGATCTTCAAACCACCATAACTTTTGATCTAGAGCTCCGATTGCCGCACCGTTTGTGGCCACGCGTTCACCGTGGAGATCTCTACAAAACACATACAATTAATCTTGAGGTAAGCCACGTTTTGCTCTTCGAATTCCAACCTTGTTTTCGAGTTTCATGAGCAAAAATGTTGAAATTTTGGGCTCTTTGATGTTATAGGACCCAACTCTCTTGAAGAAGAAGGTTAATCTTGTCTCCTTGGACCTTGGGTGTGGTAAGATTCTCAACCCTAGTGTAATTTGTTGTTCTATGATGTTTGGGTATTGAGATGTTGTGTATGGGTATGATGGTTGTGGCTTAGGTTGTGTATATGTGAATATTGGAGCTTGATTAGTGACATTGAAAAGCTTAAAAAGGGATTTTGTGGTGAAAAATTTGTTCTTGGAGGTGTTGAGACCTTGAGAGCTTGTGGATAAGTGATTTGGAAGTGCTCCGGTTGAGCTTGGGAAATCGGCTAAGGTATGGTTTCGGTTTCTCGTATCTAATACGTAATGTGGTAGGAAATACTTAGGCTAGAGGCCCTAAGATAGGCATTGAATTATTGGTGTTGTTGAATGGTTGATATATATATGATGTGATCATATATGTGATGATGATTATTGATGCCTTGATGGTATGATGTATGAGAAAAATGCATGTTGTGATATATGCTTGAAGATTGGTTATGGTTGAAATATGGATTGAACCATATTGATGGTGAGTATGATATTGATTGTATATAATGATGATTTATTGGGATTGGTGTTGTTGAAAATTGGCATGAGGAAGAGTATATGATATGTCAATGTGTTTGAGTTTGAGCCACTTGGGTGAAGTGGGTTAAAATAATGGGATAGTAATTTTGGTGAATTGTGATAAAGTGTCAACGTGTGAGTTGAAGAGGCTTGATGTTGAATTTGATATATTTTTATTGATTTAAAAAAAAGGGATGAAATTGGCATGTTTTGATTGATTTCGAAAAGAGTTGAAAATGGCTTGTTTTGAAAATAGCACTTTGTGATTTTGTATGAAAATATGGTTTTTGGGCATACTTTGACGGGATATAACTTGGATTACGGATCTCCGTTTTGGGCCAAATCTATTTAGAAATGAAATTGGATCCGGGATGTCCATGTCGTTCGAAGAACGGTGAAAAATGATTTAAAATGAGAAAGTTATGTCCGTCGGAAGATTGGGGTTTGAATCTGTGAATTCTGCAGCTTTTAACTTAAAAAAATTTTAGCAGAATGACCCCTCGCGCGTAGGCGCACTTGGCGCGTACGCGCCGTTCTTCCAGGAAGCGCCATCCACGAGTGCGCGTGATGTGCGCGGCGCGCCGATTGTGCTGCACCCAATGCCCAGCCATTTTCCAGAGAGTTGTGCCAGAACTGTGCCAGTTTTGTGCCTGGGGCACGAGAGCACCCACGCATACGCGTGGTTGACGCGTGCGCGTCGATTGGCTAATTTTCAATCCACGCGTTAGCGTGCATGACGCATACGCGTCGATGAGTTTTGTAGCCATCCACGCGTGCGCGTGGAGTGCGCGTACGCGTTGCCTTGTTTTCATCCCAAAGTTGATTTTTGAGTTTTAAAAGCCAAATCTCATACTTCTAAGCCTCCGATCTCACCACTTATGTCTTAAATCATTATGATATGCCTAGCTATTAGAAAAGGAGCTAGTGAATGTGGTAACTTACGAGTGAAGCAAGGGAAAAATGAATGATCAATGAGGATCAAAGATGATTATGTGAGATGCGGAGGATGGTGGTGGAAGTGCTTGTTATGCCATGGGCCGAAAGGCCGTAATTGTTAATGACATGGCTGGTTATGGATTTAACCGTCAGCCGATCGGCTGGTTATAGATTTAACCGTGAGCCGGATGGCTAGATTATTGCCGTGTTACGGTGGAGCCATGATTATGGCTATGTATAAATGCATATATGCTGTTGACTGAATTGTGAATGTTGCACTTCCACTATTGGAGATGAGAGTTTCCTTGGGAGGAAGCAGTGGCTAGCCACCACGTGCTCCAGGTTGAGACTCGAAGCTCTTTTGACCCTATGTCATAAGTGTGGCCGGGCATTGTGAAAGACCCGGATGAGCTCGCCCCCGTAAATATTCACCAGTGAAGGTGATGTATATAGATCATGATTATGATCAAGCTTATGATGAGTATAACTCGAGTTGGGGATGCGTGACAGAGGGACAGTCCAATGGTTAGCTACCAGAACTTGTCGGGTTGGCTCTATAACCGACAGATGATATCATCAGCCACTAGGGAAAGGCATTCATCATATGCATACTATATGAATTGTTTGAGATTGCCTATTTGACTGCATACTACTTGCTAATTGTCTAAATGCCTTAATTGCTCCTATTTGTATATTTCTGGTTTGATATAACTGTGTTTGCTACATTATACTCCTGATGGTGGTTGGGAGGTTTGAAGGAATTGAAAGGGAAGTATTAGTTAGACTGAAGAATCTTTAGTCAGATGCCCTTATATGGTTTAGCTTGTTTATAAGCTTTGATATTATCTGGTGGAAGTTCTAGGATTGCCTTCGGCTTTCCTCTATTATTATGTATTATATATGTGGAAGCTGTTACCATGCTGGGGACCTCTGGTTCTCATCCATGCGGATTTTTGTGGTTTTCAGATGCAGGACGTGAGGTTTCTCGCTGAGATCTGCTGGAGACTTCTGGATTAGCGAAGATCCTTTGTTCTCGGGACTATGTTTTGGGTTATATGTTTTGCTTAGATACTTTTATCTCCATTAAATAATACAAACTGAGATGACTCCTCTTATGGGAGATTTTGGAGAATAGTTTATGTATTTGTGTCCCTTTGGGTTTCCTTTGGGGTTTTCCTTATTTTATCATATGTATATATTGCTATGCTCGAACCGGTTATCTTCGCGGCCGAATCTTGAGTCTTGATATTCCTGTTTTTGACACTCCTTTGTATATATATCTCGTGCTAGTTTATTCTTGTTCGTTACGTTATCGATCGGAGTGTTGTGCGTTCGAGTTGCGATTTTTGTTTACCCCTTTTTCTACAAAGGCTCCTAGTTATAATCAATCATTCATACTACTATACGTACTAAATTTTTATTTTAGAGGGCGTAATACCTTGCCATCTCTGAATTATGACTTAAGCATAAGACTCTGTATGGTAGGTGTTACATTGACAATTTATTTTCCAAAAAACAGATTTTATTTATAATTGAAATAAAATTTATTTGCCAATAATCGGTGGATAAAATTGAAATTGCACCCGTGTCATATAATTATAATTGATTAATTGGTATAAATGAAATTATACCCGTACCATGAGTAATAATCTAAATAATTATATCTTAACAAAATATAATTTGAAATGATTAATAAATATTATCTTAACAAAATAATTATTTAATAATTGATTTAACAATCAATGCAAAAATAATTATTAATAATAGTATTATTAACTGGGTAAATATATAATTTCAAATTATTACTTGATATATAAATAATATATGGAAATCTATTGAGTAAATCAATCATTTTGCACCTTAATATTTGACAATTATTACTCAATTAACCAGTTAATTGAATTAGTGATAACAATTTCCAATTTCAAATTTTGTATATTAAGTATTATTAAAACTGGGTAATAACGATTTACACGGAAAAATCATTGATAAATTCAATTAACCATATAGAAGATAATATACTAACAGTTTTTGTAACAACCCAGACCACCCGCTAGCACGATATTGTCCGCTTTGGCTCACAAGGCCTCACGGTTTTACCTTTGACGATAGGGATGCTAGCCGAAGCCCCCCACACTCACTCGTCAAAACGCGTCATGCTAGGGAGAGGTATCCACACCCATATAAGGCATGCTTCGTTCTCCTCCCCAACCGATGTGGGTCTTACAATCCACCCCCTAAGGGAGCCCAGCGCCTCGCTGGCACATCGATCCGGGTTCTGGCTCTGATACCATCTGTAACAGCCCAGACCACCCGCTAGCACGATATTGTCCGCTTTGGCTCACAAGGCCTCACGGTTTTACCTTTGACGATAGGGATGCTAGCCGAAGCCCCCCCACTCACGTCGTCAAACGCGTCATGCTAGGAGAGGTATCCACACCCATATAAGGCATGCTTCGTTCTCCTCCCCAACCGATGTGGGTCTTACAATTTTAGTATATTATTTATGGCAAGCGAATTATATTCTCAGATTTTCTATTAAAATTGAAATTAGTAATAGTTTAAAAAAGGTTTATTAATAAAATTACTAATAGTCCATTTTTTACACATGATATGTTTTCTATATTATTTAAAAAAATAATGAAACATGAATAATAAATGAGTATGTTATTTCTTCGACTAGCTAATTAATGCAAATCGAGTACCTTTTTTATTCGGTGAGGTCCATATTCTGTTTGGTGAAAATTTCAATCACTTTAATTAAATCCTGTCTTTGTGCCTTAACTTATACGGGTAGTAATATGTTACATATTATTTGGTATACTAAGTAGTTATTTTCCATAGCGAAGATGTAAAAAATCATATTAAGGTTTATGCCAAATAATTAGTGGATGAATATAATAGATATCATTTAAGAAGTATTTTCATTATAATTATATCAAATCATATTTAATTATGATAAAATATCTTAATTATAATAATTACGATATTTATGTTATATATTTTAATTATTTATGTACATAATAAAATAGAAATCAATGCGCAATTTTCACCCCACTCACCACTATCTAAGCAATTTAATCATTTATGTACATAAATAAAATACAGTCTCTTTAAGCTATTCACCTCACGCACCACTATCTAAGCAATTTCAATCACGCGCAAATATAACTGCCTTTTTTGAAATGATTTCTTTCATTTTCGAATTTTTTAAGTGTTTCGATCTACGTTCTCTTCCTTCGTTCTCTGCATTCTCTTTCTCATTTTCGTGCTTTTCTTGTTCTCTACGTTTTTGAAATCAAGCTCTAAATTAGTTTTGAACAATTATCTCGTTGTTGAAGATAATGAATGATTTAAGTTCAGATTGTCAATTGAACCAGAGTGAAATGGATTATATTTTAAATTCAATCAAGTGATTGAGGTGTGATTCGATTCTAGTTAATATTTTCGTTAGTAGTTTTATAATTCTGTAGGTGAATAATGTTTCTGTTGTGAGAATTGATGTTCATCGTTGATGATTTGAATTGAACGTAATGTAGAGTTCTACATTAAGAAAATATTTTGTATATCTGCAGCAATTTCGATAAAACTAAAATTTATGTGTATTGTTTCAGAATTTTCAGTATTTTTGTACTAATAAGTTCTGCATAATTTAAAACTATTCTTTTTCCTCCTCCTCCTTCTTCTACTGCTTCTTCTTCTTCTTCTTCTTTTCATCATCATCATCATCATCATCTTCTTCTTCTTTTTTTTCTTATTCATTTTTTTCTTCGTATTTTACCTTCTCAAGTTTTGTTTTGTTTCATTTTCTTAACAAGAATTAAAAAAATCAAATAAAGAAGAAGAAGAAACACATAATGCTAC
>NC_080381.1:112703905-112767961 GCF_014773155.1 Arachis stenosperma | reverse complement strand
ATAAAAAATAACAATCAAAGTAACATATACCCAAAGACTCCTGATATACATCCAAATGACAACAAGTCAATTAAAAATAACAAGAAAACCATAAACTGTAAATACACCCAAACCTCCCTAAAAATACACCCAAAAAGTTCTGATCTACACCTGAGCGTTTGCTATAAATTATAGATAATTAATCAAAACTAATGCATTAGATTCAATTCACAGATTATGTTTACGCATTAATTTCACAGTCTAGGTTCACGAAATATTCAGCTAGACAATCATAATTAACTGAAACTAAATCAAACCTCAGGAACTTCGTTCGATTCAAATTCAAACCTACTTTGCCGTGATTGAGCTGACAATCTGAGATTGAATCCACTTCGCCGTGATTGAGCTGACAATCTGAGGTTGAATAATCCATTATCTTCAAAAGGACTTCAAAATTTGATTTCAAAAACCAGAAAATTGAAATAAAACGAAGCTAGCGTTACAGTTTGCAAAACTCAGGTGAATGACAAAGACCAAAGAAGTGATAAACGCAGAAGAAAAAGGATCCAAAAGACCAAGGGAGAACGCGAGAAGGAGAACGAAGAAACTTGACAAGAGATTCGAAGAAGGTAATGAAATCTTTTGAAGATTGGAAGTGAAATATTCGCACGTTAATTGATTTTGATTGAAACTAAATTCTGTTATATAGCGCGTGACTTGTATGTATGAATTGGAGCGTGATGAGCAGATAATTTATACGCTTTTTGGCATTATTTTTAGTATGTTTTCAGTATGTTTTAGATAGTTTTTAGTATATTTTTATTAGTTTTTAGTTAAAATTCACTTTTTTTGACTTTACTATGAGTTTGTGTGTTTTTCTGTGATTTCAGGTATTTTCTGGCTGAAATTGAGGGACCTGAGCAAAATCTGATTCAGAGACTGAAAAGGACTGCAGATGCTGTTGGATTCTGACCTCCCTGCACTCGAAGTGGATTTTCTAGAGCTACAAAGCCCAATTGGTGCGCTCTCAACGGCGTTGGAAAGTATACATCCTGGGCTTTCCAGCAATATATGATAGTCCATACTTTGCCCAAGATTTGATGGCCCAAACCGGCGTTCAAAGTCACCTTCAGATTTCCCAGCGTTAAACGCTGGAACTGGCACCAAAGTGGGAGTTAAACGCCCAAACTGGCATAAAAGCTGGCGTTTAACTCCAAGAAGTGTCTACACGAAAATGCTTCAATGCTCAGCCCAAGCACACACCAAGTGGGCCCGGAAGTGGATTTTTATGTCTTTTACTCATCTTTGTAATTCTTAAGCTACTAGTTCCCTATAAATAGGACCCTTTACTATTGTATTTCTCATCTTTGGACATCTAGTTCTTAGATCATTTGGGGGCTGGCCTCACGGCCATGCCTAGACCTTGTTCTTATGTATTTTCAATGGTGGAGTTTCTACACACCATAGATTAAGGTGTGGAGCTCTGCTGTACCTCGAGTATTAATGCAATTACTATTGTTCTTCTATTCAATTCAGCTTGTTCTTATTTCAAGATATCACTTGTTCTTCAACTTGATGAATGTGATGATCCGTGACACTCATCATCATTCTCACCTATGAACGTGTGACTGACAACCACCTCCGTTCTACCTTAGATTGAGTGAATATCTCTTGGATTCCTGATACACGACGCATGGTTGATCGCCTGACAACTGAGCACTCGCCTGACAACCGAGCCAGCCATTCCGTGAGATCAGAGTTTTCGTGGTATAGGCTAACTGATGGCGGCATTCAAGAGAATCCGGAAGGTCTAAACCTTGTCTGTGGTATTCTGAGTAGGATTCAATGAATAAATGACTGTGACGTGCTTCAAACTCGCGATTGTGGGGCGTTAGTGACAGACGCAAAAGAATCACTGGATTCTATTCCGACATGATCGAGAACCGACAGCTGGATAGCCGTGCCGTGACAGGGTGCGTTGAACATTTTCACTGAGAGGATGGGAGGTAGCCACTGACAACGGTGAAACCCTTGCATAATGCTTGCCATGGAAAGGAGTAAGAAGGATTGGATGAAGACAGTAGGAAAGAAGAGAGACGGAAGGGACAAAGCATTTCATTCGCTTATCTGAAATTCTCACCAATGATTTACATAAGTATCTCTATCTTTATCTTTATGTTTTATTCATATCATCCATAACCATTTGAGTTTGCCTGACTAAGATTTACAAGGTGACCATAGCTTGCTTCATACCAACAATCTCCGTGGGATCGACCCTTACTCGCGTAAGGTTTATTACTTGGACGACCCAGTGCACTTGCTGGTTAGTTGTGCGAAGTTGTGTTTATGCCATGGTATTGAGCACCAAGTTTTTGGGGCCATTACTAGGGATTATTTGAGTTGTGAAAAGTAGTGATCACAATTTCGTGCACCAAGTTTTTGGCGCCGTTGCCGGGGATTGTTTCGAGTATGGACAACTGACGGTTCATCTTGTAGCTTAGATTAGGTATTTTTTCAGAGTTCTTAAGAATGAATTCTAGTGTTTCAAGGTGATGATCTTATCATCACCAAAGCTGATTGATTCTCATCAATTTAGCTCTTGAATGCAATGTCCGGCTGAAGCTTAGCTATCCATGTCTAATTCCTTTAGACTAAAGCTTTAGACTAACATTACATGATTCCTGGAATTCTCATTAAGAATTTTGATGCCTTTATTTTCTTTTCCACTTAATTTTCGAAAAAAAAAATCCAAAAAAATTACAAAATCATAGAAAAACCAAAAATATTTTATGTTTCTTGTTGAGTCCAGTGTCTCATTTTAAGTTTGGTGTCTTGCATGCATTGTTTATATGATCTTGGTTCTATTTTCAAGTCAATAGTACAGGGAACTGAAGATTCAGTACATGCAGCAGAGGAACTACACAGAAAAGCTGGGCGTTCAAAACGCCCAGTGAAGAAGGAAAGACTGGCGTTTAAACGCCAGCCAGGGTGCCTGGTTGGGTGTTAACGCCCAAAAAGATAGAGCATTGGGCGTTAAACGCCAGAATGTGCACCATTCTGGGCGTTTAACGCCAGGATGGCACAAGAGGGAAGATTCTATTTTTAATACAAATTTTTTTCAAGTTTTCAAAGTTTTTCAAAATCAAATCTTTTTCAAATCATATCTTTTTAATCAAATCTTTTTCAAAATCAATTTCTTTCCTTTTTCAAAAATACTTGCTATCAATTAATGATTTGATTCAACATTTCAAGTATGTTGCCTTTTCTGTTGAGAAAGGTTTAATGTTTGAATCATATCTTTTCTTGTTAGGCAAGTCATTAATTTTTAAAATCAAATCTTTTTAAAATTGTTTTTCAAATCATATCTTTTTCAAATAGTTTTCAATCATATCTTTTTGATTTCTAATTTCAAAATCTTTTTCAAAAATCACTTGATTTCTTTCCCAACTTTTAGTTTTCGAAAATTATCAATCAATTTTTCAAAATGTTTTTTTTAGAAATACTTACTTAATTTTCGAAAAACTCTTCTTCTCTTCTCACATCCTTCTATTTATGGAGTAACACTCCTCCTCAATGCACAATTCGAACTCTATCTCACTAAGTTCGAATTCTTCTACCTCTTCCTTTTATTTTTCTGTTCCTCTGACACCTCAGGAATCTCTATACTGTGACATAGGATTCCATATTTTTCTTGTTCTTTTCTCTTTCATATGAGCAGGAGCAAAGACAAAGGCATTCTTGTTGAGGCTGATCCTAACCTGAAAAGACCTTGAAGTGAAAGCTAAGAGAAGCTATGCACACTCTCTCTAGAGGACCTAACAGAACTCTTCAAAGAAGAAGAACCCAGGCAGCCGAAAACACAACAATGCCACATGCAGGAAGGTGGGTGACTTTACTGCACCTACTCCCGACTTCTATGGGAGAAGCATCTCTATCCCTGCCATTGAGCAAACACTTTGAGCTAAGCCTCAATTAGTTCTCTATGCAACAAAAATTGCAAGTTCCATGGACTTCCTTGGAAGATCCTCATCAGTTTTTAGCTGAATTCTTGCAAATCTGTGTACTGTCAAGACTAATGGGGTTGACCCTGAGGTCTACAGACTTATGCTATTTCCCCTTTTGCTGTAAGAGACAGAGCTAGGACATGGTTAGACTCACAACCTAAAGAAAGCCTGAACTCTTGGGAAAAGCTAGTCAATGCCTTCTTGGCAAAGTTCTTTCCACCTCAAAAATTGAGTAAGCTTAGAGTGGAAGTCCAACCTTCAGACAGAAGGAAGGTGAATCCCTCTATGAAGCTTGGGAAAGATACAAACAATTGATCAGAAAATGTCCTTCTGACATGCTTTCTGAATGGAGCATCATAGGTATTTTCTATGATGGTCTCTCTGAACTGTCCAAGATGTCTTTGGATAGCTCTGCTGGAGGATCTCTTCATCTGAAGAAGACGCCTACAGAAGCTCAAGAGCTCATTGAAATGGTTGCAAATAACCAATTCATGTATACTTCTGAAAGGAATCCTGTGAACAATGGGACAAATCAAAGAAAGGAGTTCTTGAGATTGATACTCTGAATGCCATACTGGCTCAGAATAAGATATTGACTCAGCAAGTCAATTTGATTTCTCAAAGTCTGTCTGGAATGCAGGCTGCCCAGGCAGTACTAAGGACGCCTCATCTGAAGAAGAAGCTTATGATCCTGAGAACCCTTCAATGGAAGAGGTGAATTACATGGAGAACCCTATGGAAACACCTATAATTCTTCATGAGAAATCATCCAAATTTCTCATGGAAGGATCAACAGAGACCTCAACAAGGTTTCAACAACAATAATGGTGGGAGAAACAGGTTTAGCAATGGCAAGCCTTTTCCATCATCTACTCAGCAACAGATAGAGAATTCTAAGCAGAGCCACTCTGACTTAGCAACCATGGTCTCTAATCTATAAAACCACTCAAAGTTTCATGACTGAAACAAGGTCCTCCATTAGGAATTTGGAGGCACAAGTGGGACAGCTAAGCAAGAAAATTACTGAACTCCCTCCTAGTACTCTTCCAAGCAATACAGAGAAAATCCAAAAGGAGAGTGCAAGGCCATCAACATGGCCGAATTTGGAGAGGAAGGAGAGGCAGTGAACGCCACTGAGGAAGACCTCAATGGACGTCCACTGGCCTCCAATGAGTTCCCTAATGAGGAACCATGGGAATCTGAGGCTCACATTGAGACCATAAAGATTCCATTGGATTTACTTCTGCCATTCATGAGCTCTGATGAGTATTCTTCCTCTGAAGAGGATGAGTATGTCACTGAAGAGCAAGTTGCTAAATACCTTGGAGCAATCATGAAGCTAAATGACAAGTTATTTGGTAATGAGACTTGGGAGAACGAACCTCCTTTGCTCAAAGAACTGGATGACTTGTCTAGGCAGAAATTACCTCAAAAGAAACAAGATCCTGGGAAGTTTTTAATACCTTGTACCATAGGCACCATGACCTTCAAGAAGGCTTTGTGTGACTTAGGGTCAAGTGTAAACCTCATGTCTCTCTCTGTAATGGAGAAGCTAGGGATCTCTGAGGTACAAGCTGCAAGAATCTCACTAGAGATGGCAGACAATTCAAAGAAACAAGCCTATGGACTTGTAGAGAATGTTCTGGTAAAAGTTGAAGACCATTACATCCCTACTGATTTCATAGTCCTAGAGACTGGGAAGTGCATGGATGAATCCATCATCCTTGGCAGACCCTTCCTAGCCACAGCAAAGGCTGTGATTGATGTGGACAGAGGAGAATTGATCATTCAAGTGAATGAAGAATCCTTTGTGTTTAAGGCTCAAGGATATCCCTATGTCACCATGGAGAGGAAGCATGAAGAGCTTCTCTCAAAACAGAGTCAAACAGAGCCCCCACAGTCAAACTCTAAGTTTGGTGTTGGGAGGCCACAACCAAACTCTAAGTTTGGTGTTGAACCCCCACAGTCAAACTCTAAGTTTGGTGTTGGGAGGTTCCAACATTGCTCTGAACATTTGTGAGGCTCCATGAGAGCCCACTGTCAAGCTACTGACATTAAAGAAGCGCTTGTTGGGAGGCAACCCAATGTTATATTTTATCTATTTTCCCTTGTTATTTTTTCTTTAGGTTGATGATCATGGGAAGTCACAAAATCAATTAAAAAAGCAAAAACAGAATGAAAAGCAGGAAGAAAAATAGCACACCCTGGAGGAAGATCCTGCTGGCGTTTAAACGCCAGTAAGGGTAGCAGTTGGGCGTTTAACGCCCAGTCTGGCACCATTCTGGGCGTTTAACGCCAGAAAGGGGCACCAAACTGGCGTTAAACGCCAGGAAAGGGCAAGAACATGGCGTTAAACGCCAGAAATGGGCACCAGCCCAGCGTTTAACGCCAGAATTGGCACAGAACGCAAATTTTCTTGCCACTTGGTGCAAGGATGACTTTTCCTTGACACCTCAGGATCTGTGGACCCCACAGGATCCCTACCTACCCCACCACCCTCTCTCTTCTTCATCACCCATTCACCAATCACCTCCACCACTCTTCCCCAAAAAAACCCCTCACCTATCAAATCCCACTATTCTCTTCACCACTCACATCACTCCTTCATTTTCACACACCATAAACACTTCTTCCCCTTTTGGCCGAACCACAAAGCCATCTCCCTCTCCTCCATTTCTTCTTCTTCTACTCTCTTCTTTCTTCTTTTGCTCGAGGACGAGCAAACCTTTTAAGTTTGGTGTGGTAAAAGCATTGCTTTTTGTTTTTCCATAACCATTTATGGCATCCAAGGCCGGAGAAACCTTTAGAAAGAGGAAAGGGAAGGCAAAAGCTTTCACCTCCGAGTCATGGGAGATGGAGAGATTCATCTCAAAGGTGCATCAAGATCACTTCTATGAAGTTGTGGCCTTGAAGAAGGTGATCCACGAGGTCCCTTTCAAACTCAAAAAGAGTGAATATCCGGAGATCCGACATGAGATTAGAAGAAGAGGTTGGGAAGTTCTTACCAACCCCATTCAACAAGTCAGAATCTTAATGGTTCAAGAGTTCTATGCCAATGCATGGATCACCAAGAACCATGATCAAAGTATGAACCCGGACCCAAAGAATTGGCTTACAATGGTTCGGGGGAAATACTTAGATTTTAGTCCGGAAAATGTAAGGTTGGCATTCAACTTGCCCATGATGCAAGGAGATGAACATCCTTACACTAGAAGGGTCAACTTTGATCAAAGGTTGGACCAAGTCCTCACTGACATTTGTGAAGAGGGCGCCCAATGGAAGAGAGATTCAAGAGGAAAGCCGGTTCAACTGAGAAGGCACGACCTCAAGCCCATGGCTAGGGGATGGTTGGAGTTTATCCAACGCTCAATCATTCCCACTAGCAACCAGTCCGAAGTTACTATAGACCGGGCCATCATGATTCATAGTATCATGATTGGAGAGGAAGTGGAAGTTTATGAGGTTATAGCTCAAGAACTCTATAAGGTGGCGGACAAAGTCCTCTACCTTGGCAAGGTTAGCCTTTCCTCATCTCATTTGTCACCTCTGTTATTCAGTTGGAGTGGACATAGAAGGAGACATCCTCATTGATGAGGATAAGCCCATCACTAAGAAAAGGATGGAGCAAACAAGAGACCCCTCTCATCATGAGATCCCTGAGATGCCTCAAGGGATGCACTTTCCTCCACAAAACTATTGGGAGCAAATCAACACCTCCCTAGGAGAATTGAGTTCCAACATGGGACAACTAAGGGTGGAGCACCAAGAACATTCCATCCTCCTCCATGAAATTAGAGAAGATCAGAGAATCATGAGAGAGGAGCAACAAAGACAAGGAAGAGACATTGAGGAGCTCAAGCACTCCATAAGATCTTCAAGAGAAAGAACAAGCCGCCATCACTACGGTGGACCCGTTCTTTAATCTCCTTGTTCTTTATTTTTCTGTTTTTCGAAAATTATGCTTTATGTTTATCCATGTTTGTGCCTTATGATCATTAGTGTCTATGCCTTAAAGTTATGAATGTCCTATGAATCCATCACCTTTCTTAAATGAAAAATGTTCTTAATTGAAAAAGAGAAGAATTGCATGACTTTCAGATTTTATAACAGATTAATTATTTTGATGTGGTGGCAATACTTTTGTTTCTGAATGTATGCTTAAACAGTGCATATGTCTTTTGAATTTGTGGTTCATGAATGTTAAAGTTGTTGGCTCTTGAAAGAATGATGAAAAAGGAGACATGTTACTGAGGATCTGAAAAATCACAAAAATGATTCTTGAAGCAAGAAAAAGCAGTGAAAAAAAAAGGAAGCAAGCGAAAAAAAAAGAAGGAGAAAAATGAAAAAAAATAGAAGAGAAAAAGAAAAAGTAAGCAGAAAAAGCCAATAGCCCTTTAAACCAAAAGGCAAGGGTAGAAATAAAGTTGTGATCCAAGGAGTGTGCTTAAGAACCCTGGACACCTCTAATTGGGAACTCTAGCAAAGCTGAGTCACAATCTGAAAAGGTTCACCCAATTATGTGTCTGTGGCATGTATGTATCCGGTGGTAATACTGGAAGACAGAGTGCTTTGGGCCACGGCCAAGACTCATAAAGTAGCTGTGTTCAAGAATCATCATACTTAACTAGGAGAATCAATAACACTATCTGGATTCTGAGTTCCTAAAGAAGCCAATCATTCTGAATTTCAAAGGATAAAGTGAGATGCCAAAACTGTTCAGAGGCAAAAAGCTAAAGCCCCGCTCATCTAATTAATACTGATCTTTATAGATGTTTTTGGAATTCATTGCATATTCTCTTCTTTTTATCTTATCTGATTTTCAATTGCTTGGGGACAAGCAACAATTTAAGTTTGGTGTTGTGATGAGCGGATAATTTATACGCTTTTTGGCATTATTTTTAGTATGTTTTCAGTATGTTTTAGATAGTTTTTAGTATATTTTTATTAGTTTTTAGTTAAAATTCACTTTTCTGGACTTTACTATGAGTTTGTGTGTTTTTCTGTGATTTCAGGTATTTTCTGGCTGAAATTGAGGGACCTGAGCAAAAATCTGATTCAGAGACTGAAAAGGACTGCAGATGCTGTTGGATTCTGACCTCTCTGCACTCAAAGTAGATTTTCTGGAGCTACAGAAGCCCAATTGGCGCGCTCTCAACGGCGTTGGAAAGTAGACATCCTGGGCTTTCCAGCAATATATGATAGTCCATACTTTGCCCAAGATTTGATGGCCCAAACCGGCGTTCAAAGTCACCTTCAGATTTCCCAGCGTTAAACGCCAGAACTGGCACCAAAGTGGGAGTTAAACGCCCAAACTGGCATAAAAGCTGGCGTTTAACTCCAAGAAGAGTCTCTACACGAAAATGCTTCAATGCTCAGCCCAAGCACACACCAAGTGGGCCCGGAAGTGGATTTTTATGTCTTTTACTCATCTTTGTAATTCTTAAGCTACTAGTTCCCTATAAATAGGACCCTTTACTATTGTATTTCTCATCTTTGGACATCTAGTTCTTAGATCATTTGGGGGCTGGCCTCACGGCCATGCCTAGACCTTGTTCTTATGTATTTTCAACGGTGGAGTTTCTACACACCATAGATTAAGGTGTGGAGCTCTGCTGTACCTCGAGTATTAATGCAATTACTATTGTTCTTCTATTCAATTAGCTTGTTCTTATTCCAAGATATCACTTGTTCTTCAACTTGATGAATGTGATGATCCGTGACACTCATCATCATTCTCACCTATGAACGTGTGACTGACAACCACCTCCGTTCTACCTTAGATTGAGTGAATATCTCTTGGATTCCTGATACACGACGCATGGTTGATCGCCTGACAACCGAGCGCTCGCCTGACAACCGAGCCAGCCATTCCGTGAGATCAGAGTCTTCGTGGTATAGGCTAGAACTGATGGCGGCATTCAAGAGAATCCGAAAGGTCTAAACCTTGTCTGTGGTATTCTGAGTAGGATTCAATGATTGAATGACTAGACGTGCTTCAAACTCGCGATTGTGGGGCGTTAGTGACAGACGCAAAGAATCACTGGATTCTATTCCGACATGATCGAGAACCGACAGCTGGATAGCCGTGCCGTGACAGGGTGCGTTGAACATTTCCACTGAGAGGATGGGAGGTAGCCACTGACAACGGTGAAACCCTTGCATAATGCTTGCCATGGAAAGGAGTAAGAAGGCTTGGATGAAGACAGTAGGAAAGCAGAGAGACGGAAGGGACAAAGCATCTCCATTCGCTTATCTGAAATTCTCACCAATGATTTACATAAGTATCTCTATCTTTATCTTTATGTTTTATTCATATATCATCCATAACCATTTGAGTTTGCCTGACTAAGATTTACAAGGTGACCATAGCTTGCTTCATACCAACAATCTCCGTGGGATCGACCCTTACTCGCGTAAGGTTTATTACTTGGACGACCCAGTGCACTTGCTGGTTAGTTGTGCGAAGTTGTGTTTATGCCATGGTATTGAGCACCAAGTTTTTGGGGCCATTACTAGGGATTATTTGAGTTGTGGAAAGTAGTGATCACAATTTCGTGCACCAGAGCGCGTTTAGGGTTTTAGTAAGTTTCGCACTTATAAGTCTTGTAAATGCTAATTGCTTGTATACTAAGATTAATCCTTTAATTATTATGTGCGGATCAAGATTCTCTGACGTGAAGAAATTGGTAATGTGGTAAAATGAAAAGTTAATCACTCAACTTAAGATAGTGGACACATATTTCATGGAAATTACAAAATCAATGGTAATTTTTTTTGGTGATTGGAAAGTAAAAATAGAACAAACAAGAAAGAAAAAACAAAGAATAAGGAACTGCTTTGCCATCTTTGCCATTATGTCTACCACTTTATTTGCATCTCTTAAAATCAATAGGAAGTTAACACACCATTTTCAAGACATGATGTCCCGAATTTTTAGCACCAAAAGATCAACAAATCAGAGTTATCCTGAAAATTATTGACAAGAGTAAAGACATCCACACAATCTATTTCACAAATAATATCTCTTTGCCTCAAGTCTTAGGCTAGAAGATATCCTCTCCAAATAGCAAACAACTCTCTTTACAGAATATTACGACTCTCAATTATTTCCAAACAACCTCATTGTCAACTTCCATTTCAATCTCTGCTAACACAAATAAAACCAACCCGATCACCAATACCAGGATATCTTGCATTATAATTAATCTTAAAGTAGCCACTGAGGAAGAATCCATGAGCAACTAATAGTAGAGGAGATAAAAACTCGTTACAACTCAAAATATTCCAAACTTCTTTTCAAAGGACAAAGCCACACTAGTCACCTTATTTAGAGGCCAAGACTCGTATGGATGAAAGATCTCATTATTCTTGGAATGCCAAATCCACTATTGACCAAAAAAAATCTAAAATGGCGCTCTTTACTATGAAGTAAGAACCAGTTCATCAAATCCAGAGGTTTATCATAAATCTCCAAATCTTGTTAAACTAGTTGAGCTTTTGGACAATCTCGAATATAATAAACAATCAATTTCTGACAAAAAAAATATCGTGGACAGCTGTCCGTTAGTGAGATGTCCCTCTTGAAATGAAAATCAGCAGTGGGTAAAGCCTCCCTAAGACAAAGTCAGGCGAAGAATTTATATTTTTCCAGAAGAAGATGACGCCAAAACCAAAGCCAATTCCCCTGGTCCTCTCAACCAAACTTCTTCTTACCGAGGTACAAGTAACCACTACGAGAGTCATAAACCTTTGACGTCACACTAAACCAAAACCATCCTACCACTGAACAAACTTGCACATCCGGATTATAGGAAAGAATGTTGCCTTAAAAAAATTAGTTTAGAGAAGAATAGATATTTTGAAGGTGTCACTGTCCAGATGACCAAAGATCCAAGATCCGGAGATCCGAGTCAGAAATGTAAACATAATTCATCTCATGACAAAGATGCCCCTCTTTTCTCCAATTAGAAAATCAAAAATTCTGGTTTAGATTCCTAATACTTCAAACAAAACCATCCTTCAAGAGATCCCAAGTTTTACATATACTCTTCCAAACATAAGAGCTCGTATCTCAAGACCGACTAAAAATAGTTTTTAGGAGAGGAACAATATTTTTTGCCAACAATTGAACCCATAACTTGTTTGGATAATGAAAAAATTGTCAAACTAGTTTCACAAGAAGAGTAACATTAGCACAAAACGGATCTAGAATTTTTAATATTAGCACAAAATGGATCTCGAATTCCCAAGCTACCAAATTTCTTAAGGGTGATCAACACCTTCCAACTAACCAGATTCATGTCTCTACTATCAGTTTGACCCACTACAACAAAATAGCATTTTGGCGACGTTTTTTTTAATGCTTGGCGATGGTTTTAACTGTCACTAAATGGTTTTGCAACGGTTAAAAAAAGCGTCACAGATTTGAGCGTTGCCAGCTGACATAGTGACAGTTTTGGACCACCCTTGGTAGGGAGTGTCGCTAAATTGTTTTTGACGATTTTTGAAGTATAAAACCATCACTAATTTGTAACACTTGTAAATGTGTTTTTATGATGTATTTCGCGACGTTTTGAAACTGTTGTTAAATTACTAATTCATGTGACAGTTTTTTCTTATATTTCATAACTATTTTAAACCGTCACTAAGTTACTAGTTTTATAACAGTTTTTAGATATATTACTAATTTCTGTGACAACTTTTTTCTTTATTTAGTGACTGTTTTAAACTGTCATAATCTAACTCATATAACTATCAGATTTTGTTCTTCAATCAGACTTGAAGTGAGAATAATAATGAATTTTTTATATTCTGTCCCTTTCCTATTTTCTCCAGCATCAATGCTTTCTTTTATTAATTATTGCAAAAATTATTTCTATTATAAATAATAATTTGTGTCTACCAACAAAATAATAAATGGCATTATATTTCAATAAATTTAAACTCAATCGCACAAGTTTTACAAAATAAAAACAATATATTTCAAAAGTTGAATTCTACAAGTTTTAAATAGTCATAATCCATAAAATGTAAATTCAAAAAATTCCAACTTAATCCAAACATATGAAGCTAACAATTGTACTTATAACTTAATCCTCAATTTTTCTCCGCAACTTCACTTCACCTTCAACCTCAATAGTACCCAGCTTTAACAATTGCTTCACAAACAACTCTTGTCCTCTGCAAATGAAATAATGCAATGATTAGAATGCATTTAAAGAATATTGCCAATAACAATTTTATGAGAATCCATGAAATGTAGTAAATAAACATGCTAATAAAGATGAAATTAAACCATGCTAGAAATCCATTAGTTAAGAAAAATGATCATCAAAGCCCCTAGATCATTACTAACAGTGACAATAACAATAAATATTTAAAATCCTACTATGATAAGCATTTATAAAGAAAAATACTTTTTCAGTAGACATGGTTAATTCTCCCAACTGCTTCCATTTAGACTCACTCTGCACTTCTGTGGTAATGCTCTGATCGAAGAGGAGAAAAAAGGATGAGTAGTTCTCATAATTTAAAGTAAAACAAGAAAGTAATCAGTAAGTTACATTATAAAACTTTTATAAGTCAAAGGCTATCTCCTTTCAAGCACATGAAATTTTTTTAACTTACTTTTACAACCACTAATCTCCTAAGCTGCATGGCTAGATTGAACATTCGAACCTATAGTCAGGGTCAATAGCTACTTCAAGAGCATCCGCTATCATGCCTCGTGATTCCAGAAATCGAACCACATTACCATAAAAACAAGTATATAATTTTAACTAGGATTTTTTTCAATAATAAAATAAAAAAAATTTATATTTCTCCAAACATGATTTTTGGACTTTAATTCCCAAAAAACGATTTTTTTTCATTGGTCCATCGAACTCTATAAAAATTGGCAAGTTCGCCTAACCAAACGGCGAACTCCCATTTAAGTTTTTTCAATTCGGTGTTATCATCATCTTCAAATAGTATACAGATCTACAAACAGTATATAGAAATACACAAAAATACATGAACAACCAGCATGATTTTTTCAAGGATTTTTTAATTATAAATTAAAAAAATAAGTCATATTTAACAATGGCAACCATTGTTATCGTCTCTAAAAATACATAGGTACACCGGAATAAACCATATTTAACAAGTATTTTTTTAATTATAAATTAAAAAAAATAACTTTCCCAAAACTAACAAGGATTGTTATCCTGTGTACTTTTTGTGTACTCTTATATACTCTGGAAACGATAATAATGGTTACCATTGTTAACTTTTCAATCGGATATATTTGAAGTGGATTATTTTTGGGTAATAATTATTTTTTTAATTTATAATTAATTTTTTTTGTTAAATATGGCTTATTCCAGTGCATCTATGTATTTTTAGAGACGATAACAATAGTTGCCATGGTTAAATATGGCTTATTTTTTTAATTTATAATTAAAAAAATTATTGAAGAAGCCATAATTGTTGTCCGTGTATCTTTGTGTATTCCTATATACTGTTTGTAGATCTATATATTATTTTGGAGATGATGATAACGCGAAATTGGAAAAACTTAAAAGGGAGTTCGCCGTTTGGTTAGGCGAACTTGCCAATTTTTATAGAGTTTGCCGAAGGGTCCGGCGAACTTGCTTAAATACCCAAAAAAAATCGTATTTTAGGAATTAAAGTCCAAAAATCATGTTGGGAAAAATATAAATTTTTGTTTATTTAATTATTGAAAAAAATCCATTTTAACTAGAACACATATATGACATCTTAGAACCAAGCTTTAGAACTGAACTCCTAATTTGGAAAGTAGAACAATACACCCTCTATATTAAGAAGATGGGTAAAAGTGCAAAATATGAGACTATACACTTGTATCATGAAAGAACATCAAGCAATAACAATAACAATAATTCAGTGTTAAGAATACCATAACAAAGTGGGCAAGAAGTGATGTGCTATTAATGAGCTAGTACCTATTGTGATGCTCTTTAGGAATGGATGGTAGAACTTCATTGGCCCTATCCAAGTCACCACGCATCACAAGAGTCTTGTACTCAATCAAGCTCAAAAGTAGTGTGTATCCCATTACACTGAAACCATCAAGAACAGAAATATAATCAAGCACTGCACTACACTATTAGCATAATATGTGATATCAAATGATACAAAGACTGCACTTACTTGAACTCTTTGTCTATCAAGTAAAACTTATTTTGGCTGGCAAGATATCCCAACAAGTACATAGGACGGTCCAAATGAGACATTGTAGTCACCTAAATTCATAATGGTATTTATCAAGAAGCCTTAACTGAGCCAAGTAGTAAAATAAATCCTTCTCTCCGCAACGAATAAACTTATCAAGACGTAGAGACGATAACAAGGAGTTCAATAAACATGAGAATTAGAAGATCTTTCAAATTGAACCAAATAGAAGAAATTGGTAATACCTCTCCACCAACATAATAGTTAAGCCTCCAAGAAGAATAGTTGTAGATAAAACAATCCCCAACCCAGATCCCTGTTCTCACATGCTCATTCATTTCATGGAGGAGCTCAAAGGCATCTTCAACACCTTGCTCATCAACGGCCGTTTTACTGTCAAGATATAATGCAACAACATCACGCTGCAAAAGTGGAAGTTAAAATTTTTATTGTGCCTGACTAGCAAATTGTAACCCAATAAAATTTCTCCCCTTTTTTGTGTGTTCGGATAAAATCAACTGTAGATAAAAAGATCAATTTAATTAGAATCCTCACGTTGTACTTCAAGATGTAGAATGATGTGTAACTTGCAATCACCACTATCAGCCTAATAAAGGATCTGGCACAATAAATATTTTAAAAGATTAATGACGACTTACATAGCAAAAAATAGAAAACTACACTTCACCTCATGAAAGCACTTACTTTCACATTAACATCAATCCGACGAATCAACCTGCATTCAGCCCAATTGTAAAAGAAAATGAAATCATTTGAGCACATTGCCAGTACAGTGCCACCAAATATTCGTTCAGCTGAAAATGTTGGCCGGATACTCTTCTTTTCTTGAAAGAAAACATAATTCTCACTACAATCAAATTTTCCTGGAGAATAACTATTTCACTTCAAAGATAGCAAAATTAATACAAATTTTATTTTGGAAACCCAAATCAGGCAATCTTTAAAAATATAGTGCCCATGTCAAAGCATTGCAAGCACTTAGCCCCTTGTCAAACAAGGATTTTATTGAGATAAATTTTCATAGGTAGATAATTTTTAGATTTATTAAAATTATATTTCGGATGGAAACAATGTTGTTTTATAATGCTTAAATTAAATTTTACCAAAAAAAAATATTTCTTAACTTATAAGGAGAAAAAACAGTTTTCTCATCAGTATCTACTCAAATGTGAAGATTTCATTCATTATTGAGGCAAGAGATGATAATATTGTCCTATTTGACATGATTCAAGGGGATAAGTAATGAGCCTCTACAAGACTTGTAGAAATTATATCTAATTTTTTTTTTAAAAAAAACTCACTGACGTGAACCCTTGAGGCATCCAATAGCCCAAACTCTTTCAAGACCATAATTCAATGTATTCTCAAGCCTGAAAGCAGATTAAACCACCATAAAATTGTTAAATGGCCACAATATGTTCATATCCATACTTCAAACTAGTTTTAGTCAATCTTCAAGTCTAGAAAGGAAAGCTTAATTGATGGGAAAATTGTTAATACAATTAGAAGAATCAAATGAAATCCATTCCACTCTGGTGAATCTCAAATCCAGGCATCATTGTCATGAAAAAGGACTCTCTATAGAGTATAATCTTTTAACAAAAACAGCATGAGAGGAAAGGTTAAAAAGAAACATGAGACAAAATATCATTGTTTCTAGGGAAGAAAAAAGTGTTATAAACCTTCATTACCTATGATCAAAGGTCAAGGTTAGTTAAATTATTCAAGATCCACAAGTTATTGATGACAATTGGCTGAAAGGCCATAAGGAACTAAGCAAATTGAAGATAAGCTTAGAACTTAGTATTCTATGAATCTCCAATTACCTATACGTTGTGGAGTGCCATATTCGTACTGTACCATCCTCAGAACCAGTAATAATTATAGGGAGCTCAGGATGAAAGCATACATCAGATACATTGTGTGTGTGTGACCCTCCAAAGTCTAGACACAATTTTAGTCTGATAATCCCATATCTGTTTCATAGGTTTTATCCATGTAATAATTCCAATCCATATATACATAAAAGGCAAACAAATCTTAGCAAAGTGTAAAGAAAATGGAAAACAGAAAGCAAATCTTAGATTTGTTAATTCTTCTAACTACAGAAGCAAAATACACATAGGAGTTTTAGAACTTTGACCACCCTACAAAATTTTTTCATATTAAATATGCAAGTGAGTTTGTTCTTCTAAAAGATAATCACATAGGAGGAGTACTTTAACAATAAGAAATCTGTTGTTAATACCTCTTCAGCTGAAATTTGCCTCATGAGATAACCATTATGAAGTGTATATATAAAAGTGACATTTAATTAATTTAAGTTCAAAATATAAAAGTGATTTGATTTATACAAGTCAGTCAAATTATGTTATATCTTTATATTATTTTTTTAGGAAACAATAAGGAAAATGAGCAATCTATTCTGCATCTGATAACACTCTTTGACAGGGAGCACTTAAATTCATCATTCAACTACTCAAATGGATAGAAAAATTTAATAATTAACAATAGTAACAAGAAATAAATAAAGCATCAACTGAAAATGTTACAAATAATTGTCATAGAAAATGTATACTCATTCATCACATTCAACTTACATCCAAGCTAGGAGTAACACATAACTTTACTACTATTATGAGCCCACTCAGCTATATATATAGATTCAGTATAATGCTATTCTTGCTTTTTCAATACTCAGAATAATAACAATAAGTGTAGCTATATATTCAATTTGTTGTAGTGATCGTTGAAAACTTGGGAAAGAAAAAAGAACTAGAATAATACAATGGTTTAAAAGAAACATGTATTAGAGATCTCACCTCTTTGTCCAGTAATTCTTCAACTTTTGACAGAGAACTAGAGTTGCTTTCTTACTATTTTTCTAAGCACCAACAGCAGATAACTAGTTCTGAGCTCTGTGAAGCAAATCAATAATAAAGGCTTAACGATACTTTGATCAATTTATAATCATTTTTAATCAACTCCTTTAAATACAATTTTGTAGCAAGTCCTTAGAACAATTTATGTCTAGCAAGAGTTCATAAATTTAACTGTCATTTTAATAAATTTTTGCACTTAGTTTATTGAGTAGAAGAAAGAAGAAGATGCATGAGTGAGTTATAAAACAGTGGCTTACCCCATGCTCATCGAATTGTGTGCAATGGATTACATTCATATTCAGATAAGGTTCTTTCTCATCTCATACCATCCTATTCTTGCTAATGAATAGTTATATGCGTATGGAAGATACAGTTTTTTTAATTATTATTTTAGTGTTGTTACCATTATTAAAAAAATGTGGTAAGCTTAACAAGTGTATGAAATAATAAAACTACTAATAAAATCAGTCATATAGACAGATAGCCTATAATGGTTCCATTTTAAGTTTTTAACTGAACCTATTGGTCTCTACTTTCTATCACAATTATGAGACAACAAACTCTCATAAATACTTGGTTGGTTCTACATTTGATTCCTAGGCTCCTAGCTACCTACAATATCTCAATCTCATAAAATTAAATGTACTACACGTGTCTCTTCTATGAGAATGATGAACTAGAGATCATATAATTCTCTTCAAGTTGGCAATTTAGTACTCACACATACATTATTATTATTATGAATTTGTTGGCCTAAAAAAATATCAAAGGAATCAAGAGAAGAAATAACAAATAGAGCATTCAAAGAAATCTGGTTGAAACATTTCATTGAACATGTTGAGTGCAGGTAAAATTAAAATGATATAAGAGAATTCAAAGAAACAATCGCAAGTATGAACATGAGGATATAATCATAACGGTAAATTGCAGCAACAATAAAGAAATTGCAGAGAAAAATATAGTAGAAGAACAATTAAATACTCAGTGTTCAGTGAGGTTAGAAGAGAAGAAAAAAGTCGCCAAATAGGGAATTAGGTTTCGCACACATAAAAGAGGGGAAGAGAAAGGACGACGCGAGGGACGACGAACAGTGAAAGGCGAGCGCAAACCGCAACGGTGAACAGCGAACGCGAACTGTGACGCAGCGACGGTGAACAGCGAACGCAAACTGCGATGGTGAACGTCGAATGCGAAATGCGACGGTGAACTTTCTCTATTTCTTGTCTCTTCTCATCTAATCTCAAACGGCAGCAAACAAGGTTTTAGAAGAAATGGAAAGTAAAAGGAAAAGTAGAAAGAGATATAAACTCCATTACCGACGGTCAAAAAAATTATATTATAAATGTCACAATGTTAATTAATGGAGACCCTTAGAATTAGAGTCACAAATTTAGCGTAGCTAATATGATTAATTTAGGTATCTTTCTAAAAAAAATTAGAAATAATGGATGTTTCTTTTTTGGTTTATCCAAACAGTATCCCCCAACTCGACAAGTTAAAGATTAATCTGTCGCGGATCTGAGCTCTATTTAAGAGTCTGTTGCTGACCAATGAGTTACTGCATGCACAAGGCGGGGTTCAAACTCCCGACACTTGCTTAAGCGGACGAGTAAGCTGACCACTCGACCAACTCAAGTTGGTTAAATAATGGATGTTTCTATTAGGACACTCTTTTTTGTGCAATACTAGGCCAGTTATATATCCATTGCCGTAAGTCCGTAACTAAACTAATGGGCCTCGTTGAACTTGTTTGGGCATTGTTTGGCATCACCAAAAACATGTAATATAGAAAATTAGAAATAACATAAACCTTGGCCAATGTAAAAGTGAAAATGTATTTTACCCTACAAAATGGTTGATCCACGATAAGATAATCACCCACTACTTCACTTGCCTTTCCACTTCTCACACTACTTTGCTCTTTTCTCATTTTGATTTTTAAATTACTCGCCGCAAAACTGCTAGTATTTCAATTCCAGTTAGGGCAGTGCTATGGTGAGAATGACAAATTTTTCAGCATGTGAAAAAAAGAAATGGACGTCTTTTGATGAATACACGTGAAATATGTTAGAGTTATCTTGATTAAAAGAGATAAGTCCTATTAGATATTCAGGTAGTGCAGATATTGTGGGTCAATTTGATGTTTACTGATGCAAGATTAGGTTAGCATAAAAAATGAGGTGGTGATAATTAAATTATTGAATTTTTGGATGTTGAATCCAATATTTTTGTTAAGTGATGAACTTATGTTGTTACTGAATGCAACATAATAAAAGGGGTTAAAGAAATAATAAAAAACAAATGAAATGGATGAAGATTTGTATTATTTGGGCTAGGAGAATAATAATAATAATAATCAGATAAGTATTATTTTGTTATAATGATTGTGATTAAATTTTTTAGTTTTTTATTTTAGGCTTAGTAATATTTTTTGTAGTTGAATTATTTTTATAAAATAAATAGATTAGGATAATGTTGTAATTCTTCTTTTTCTTTGGACTTAGTCTCCGTTTAATAATAATAATAATAATAATAATAATAATAATAATAATAATAATAATAATAATAATTTAATAAATTATTATTATTATTATTATTATTATTATTATTATTATTATTATTATTATTATTATTATTATTATTATGTGAAAAGAAGTGTTAAAAGAGTTAGGATAACTCAGACTCTTTGTCAGTGTCAAGAGGACAAAGGTTGACGGCAGAAGATTCTAAAAGGCCTGAAAAATTGAAGGGTATGAAGGAGAAATAACGGGAACAGGATTGATTAGTGTCGGTACCATTAAAACAACTAAAAAATGATGAAAAAGTATCTAACAGAAATATAAAAACCCAATTTACTGGCTTCATACCCTAGCACACACTTGCTTTTGGTGTTTTTTGTTATTGTTATTATTATTTTTTAGGTTAATATCATATTTTTTCTTGCTCCATAATGTTATTAACGTCATATTGTATGGATCACACAATATTTAGACCAGATAAAAAAACTAAACCCAAACATCATAGATAAAAAATATTCTTCGGGACAGCAGACAAAAAGTCCAACAGATTAATCATGGAATTACCTATTACTAATCCAGCAACACTACCAACAGTTCCTCTGACAGTTTCTATGAGTTCTGCAAATGCAACAGCAATTTGCAGGGTTTTTTTGTAGCGTCACAACACGCGTTAACCCTTTAATATAGCCACATCGTTTCAGCAGCTGAGAAAACAAATTTCATTCAGCACAATAGCACGACCCTTAGATAGCGTTTGTTTGCAGAGACTGAAAAGACAGAGACTCAGTATTATGTTTGTTGAGCCAGAGACTGGTACTTAAATTTTTATCTCTATTTTTAAAATTTTAGTATTTCAGTACCTCCAAAAAGTAGAGACATTGAAGACTGAAAATTTTAAAGACGGGGACTGAAACTTTAATAACATTTTGTACCTAAAATACCCCCAATCAAAACTTAAAAATCCAACTCTACCCATTTGGCTTCTCCTTTTTCTTCACACTCAACCAACTCTCTTCTCCCACCGCTCGTCCCTGCGTTGCCGTCGCCGCTCGTCCTTGCATTGCTGCCGCCGTTCATCCTTGCGCCGTCACCACCGATCATCCTACGTTGTCGCCACCGATCATCCCTGTGCATTAGTCATGTCTGTCCCTGCACATTCGCCCATTCCCGTCACTGTTTGTGGACCAATGACCAATGTGGTGGTTTCAAAAAATTTCCTGAAAAATAGCGAAGGTAAACGCTAATTTAAGGTAGAAGGTTCTTAACTAATGAAATGACCAATCTGTTTTAGGGAGTGTTGCAGATGAAAGTTGGATTATATTGATCTTTGCTGTGATAATGTTTTTTATCATGTATGTTTGGAATTATAGAAACAAGTGCAAGTATGAAATTAAAGTTAAACAAAAGCTATCAATGGATTTGATGCGAGAATTAGGTAGCAATCTAGACACAATACGAACTCCTGAAATTAGTCTTCTCTATAATGTTTTATTGGACTTGTAAGACTTATAAGCCAAAAAGACTTATATGTGTAGCAGGCCTCTAAAATATATTTTTAAAATATAAGATAGATAAATATGTATAGTTTTGATGATTAAAAAAGAAATGTATTAAATAATTTAGATCTTTTACTAAAATAAAATAAAAAATCTATATTTTTCAAATTGTTTTAAACTAAAATTCATCACGTAAATATTTTTTTATAACTTATATAAATTGTTACAGGATACGTAATAAATGTACTATTTATTCATAAATCATACTTTATTATCATAAATTATTAAGTTTATTATATCTTCTTTTATTACAAAAATTGTGCTATTTTACTATTATTTAACTACTTTTAAATTTAATACTATTAATTAATACATAAATAATAATAATAATAATAATAATAATAATAATAATAATAATAGAATAATAAATTTTTAAAATTATACATAAAATTTATTAGTCTAGCACGATTTACGAATAAATAACCAAAAATCTAATATATTGAATTTTATCGAATAAAAATAAAACAAAATAAACAAATATATATTAAAAAAATATTTCTAAAAAAATAACATTCATAAATTTATAATAAAATATTAAACATAATACAAAATTTAAATGAAAAACGTAAAAATCGTTCCAATGATAAAAATCATAATGTGTATATATATATATATATATATATATATATATATATATAATACTATAATTTCTTACAAATTAATATTTACAAGATATTTTTTTGACTAATTATATTAATATTTCTAATAAGTTTGACCATACTTGTAAAATAGAAAAAAATTCATCATTTTCGTAGGATCTTAATTTGAAAATAAATCGTAAAATTTTCTAAATAATAATACTTGGAATCATATTAGTTTGTTGTATTATAGTGTTTTTAGTCCAAACAAAAATAATACACCCAAATGTTACCAAAAATAATTAATTTTTATGAAAAAAGTATTTAGACAAATTACAATATATTTAATAAAGTATTAGTTTGTGAGTAATTATAATATTTTTATTAATTCTGTAAAAAAATACATTAACATTATGATCAAAATTTTCATATATATATATATATATTAATCAAATGTATTATGATTTTTTTCATAGGGTGATTTTTACATTATTAATTTAAACTTTGTATTATCATTTTATATTTTGTTATTATAAAAGTATGAATGTTAATTTTTTTTATAGGAATGTTATTCATAACATATTTTTTATAATTTATTTTTACTGAATAAAATGTTATGTGTTGGATTTTTGGTTATTTATTGTATATGGATAAATATCTAAATTGATATTTAAAGAATTTTAGATCGGATATTTTAATTTTTAAAAAATTTTATTTTTTAAAAATCCTTGTTTATTACTCTCATTATATAGATTGGTCCTTCCATCGTTTATTTTAAAAGAATCTAATTTTTCTTAGAGTGTATTTTTGGAACTTAACTATTTTGTAATAAAATTTATTAAAGATTTATTTGTTTAATAAATATATTAAAAATTTAATTAAAAACAACAAAATGATCAATTTATTAATTAAATTTTTTAGAGTCTTATTTATTCTTCATATCTTTTAAAGTTAATTTTGTGGGAAATGTAAACTTTAGGATCCTATTTTATAACTTATTCTAAAACAAATGAAATGTTTAAAGAAATTGTGACATTTATTGCTAATATATAATTATGTGCAATTTATAAAAGAAATTTATAGAAATAAAAAAGAAGTCTGACTTGCGTGTTATATTTAATTTTTTATAAAAAAAATATTGTTATTATTGTTAATGTTGTTTTAATTATTGTTATACTCTTATTACAATAGTTATAATTAATGAAAATAATAACTATAAATTAAAATTTTATCGTTTTTTTTAAATGCCTAAATAATATGCTTTTTTATAAAAAAAAAGTTTATAAATGAACCAATCAATTTTCTTTTAGAAGAAAATGAATAATCAATCAATAAGCTTTTTCTTAATAAATTTTTCAATGCTTGTTGAAAAAGAGGTCAGTCAAACAAGCTAGCTATAGATCGAACAATATTGTAATTTTATCTCTCTCGTGGTGGGTGAAGAAAAAGATAAATATCTTTTTCATTATACTCATTAGTTAAACAATTCTATGTACAAGATTTTCATTCAATCTCATTCTTTGATTTATTTTATTATAAATTTTAATTATTAAAAAGAATGAAACATCATGTACTGCTAAAATACAACGGTATATGTGAAACATATTATTATTAAAATTTAATATTGCATGAATAAAATTTTAATCCTATTAACTTTTAAAATTGTATGAATAAAAAATTATTATTAAATAAATAAACATATTAACGTTTACTTTAGAATTATCTGTATATATTAACTAATTATTTACATTTAGATGTAAAAAGTAATTATTTATACTATTATTTGATACCTTGTAGTTTATTGCAAATTTAATATTGCAAAACTCATGTCGACCCCTTTAGAATTTTTTGATGAATAATACTATATATTTAATTGTTTTTATCAATTAAATTTAATTAAATTAGTCTAACATAACAAAAATTAGTTATAATTAGTATTATTTTAAATTTTATTATTTAAATTAATTAAATTTAACTTATAAAAAATTTGGATAAATAGCATTACTTCTTTTAATATCTTAAAGACATCATTGTATTTTTTTATTTGGCCAATATTATTTTTTCGGGTATAAGTTACACCAATATTATTTTAAATATCATAACATGCAACCCTTCCATATATGTTAGGAAAATTTTTACGTATTTCAGGATATATTGGTATTGCCAGTTAAAAGTTTGTCATGTTTAGTATTGTATAATGAGAAAAAGGACCATGAAAGAACATCGAAAAGACAGCTAAGGGTAGTCAAAGAAAACGGGAATGAATCTTTTTAGTTGTTAAAAAAATTTGAAAAAATAAAATATAATATCTATTTTTTATTATTTTTTTATTTTTTTATTCTATTTATAAAATTAATAATGAGAAATCATATTTTATTTTCTCAATTATTAAAAAAATAAAAAAAATTATTTCAAAAAAAAAACTTATTTAGTGAGATAACTGAATTAAAATAAACTGGTAGCGAACCTAGACTAATGGACTTTGTACATATAGGCTAGTTTTTTTTTTGAACAACTTTCTTAGTTTGATTAATGATTGAGAATTTGTAGTCCAAACTGTATAAAGGATTGAGGACTGCTATACATACAAGTGATTTAGGTTTATAAGTCTTATAAGTTGGGTCAAATCTAACACGCGCATCACTGAACCATCTTTGTGTGTTTCATCTTCGTTTCCTTTTTCAAATTTTTTGTCAAATTTGTTCGATCTCCTTCATGCGTTCTCTCTTTGCATTCGATCTCCTTCTGTTTTTTTCGATTTTGATGGTTTTTGAAATCAAGCTTTCAAATTGTTTTGAAGATGATGGAACTTGAGAAATACACCCAAACGATTACAAAAATACACCCAAACGATTACAAAAATACACCCAAACGATTACAGAAATACATCCAAAGAATTACAGAAATACACCCAAATAGTTATAGAAATACACCCAAATGATTACAGAAATACACCCAACGAATTTAAAAAATACACCCAAAGGATTTAAGAAATACATCCAATATAGGAGGGAGACAGTATATTTCTTCTTGAAATCTTTTAATGTTTTGCTGGTTAAGGATGAGGCATATGGCAGAGACAATCTAGAAAAAAATCTAGAAAAACAGTAAAACAGTACCTTGAATAATGTTTTTTCATTTTTTCTGGTGATTTTGATGAAGGAAAAAGAGAAAACGAAAAGAGGGGAAGAAATTTCAATAAAAAAGGAGGAGGAAGAGGTAGTGTTAATGACTACGATAACGAGAGAGAAAAATTACGAAGAAGAAGAAGAAGAAGAAGAAGAAGAAGAAGAAGAGACACGGAGGAAGAAGAAGAAGAAGAAGGGGAAAGAGGAAGCGGAAGCGCGGAGAAAGAAGAAAAAGAAAAAGAGACAAAAAAACGTGAAAACGGCGTGAGTATAAATGACTTGTATGACTTGTATGGAAAAGTGCTTGTATGTGGAGAATAATCCTAAAGGATTTCAAAAAGAAAACAATTATGAAATAAAAGAGTAATAACTAATAAGATTTGTAACCTTTCTATATGTGTCTCTTGATCCCCTCCATCGTATATATAAGATAAATTATTGAAGTGTTTGGAATTTAATAAAAAAATAAGTGAAAATAAAAAATAACATCTTATTTTTTAATACTTATTTTGTATTTTTATTTTTAATAATTTTTAAGCTTTTAAGATCTTATAAAAAAAATGAAATGCTATCTGCAATGATCAATCAAATAGTATGTTCATTATTTACCATTTCTAATTGATCATTGCAGTTAGGATGCACACGATTCGACTCGATCCGAAGATTTAGTTTGGACTTAAATATTTTATAATTAATTTGGTGTGATTTTATTGGATTTAGACCCGAGTAAGGATCTCAAATATAGGCTTGATCATTATAGGGTCGGATCTAGATCAAGAGGTATACGACTTCATCCGGTCCATGTGCACCCTAGAGGACTAAAAAAGGTATATATGTTTTAAATTAATTCCAATATTATGTTATATTAATTATAAGTTTATTATTTTGTTTTTAATCATATTTGTTGAATTAGGAAATAGATCAAAGAAACATGAAATTAGAATTTACGGACAAATTCAAATTTAAGTATAGTTATCAACTTCTTTATAATAAGTATTTTTTTTCTTTTTAAATGAGTACATCATAATTTTTTGACATAAAATTTATCATGATCCGGACTTCACCCGATTGAAACTAGGATTTAGTGTGGCCCAATAGTAGTGTAATTTTACCGGATTTAGAGTTGAATAAGAATTTAAAAAATTGACCCAATAATTATTTAAGGTCGAATTTGAGTTAAAGACGAATTTAATTTTAACCAGTCCCATATATACCTCTAATTGCAGTTAGCAAAACCACCGTTTACCTACCACTAATTTAAAATTACATTATTTTTTTTATTATATTTTGAATGAATTTACATTATAATGATATGACTCCTATTTTGATAATGTCGCTGGCTCAAAAAAAAAAATCTTAATGAAAAAGATGATCATCATAATCTTACATATTTAATTGAAAAGGTCAATATATTTTGTCATTATATTTTATTTTGTTGTAAATTAAATATATTATGATTAATTTAAATATTATTATTGTTAAATCCTAAATTGTAACTGCTAAATCCTAAATTTTAAATCTTATACCCTAATTTTGGATTAAATTTTGTTAACGGAAGTTTACATAAAATTATTTTTTGTAAAATTAATTTTGATTAAAATAAATTAATATTAATGTGACTTATATCGACGACTTTTATATTAAAATAGATTATAATAAATAAAATGCTATTTGGATTATATTATTAAAAATTACTTTTAAATAAAAAATATTAATTTAAATAATTAATTTATTTTATTTTATCTTATTATTTTAATTTAGATATTTAAATAAATTTTATTAATTAATTTTATAATAAAAATTAATATTTATTTATTAAATTAAAAATAGCATAAAATAATTTAAAAAATACACTTCATATAAAAAAAATCATATATGAATAATATATCAAAATATATTTTATTAAATTATATTATTCATCATTTTTTATTATTTTTAGTATTTTTTATTTAGCATTATTTTTTACGATAAATTTTTACTATTTATAATTTTAATGTTATTTATAATTAATTTTTTTATTTATTTTTTTTAATAGAATCAATAATTCATATTATAACAAAATTATAATAATAAATATAGTATAACAGAATTATACTTACAAATTTTAATAAAGTCGAACAAAAAAATAAATAAAATCTTACATAAAACAAAATTAACATACAATAAAAAATAGAATAAAAAACTCATATAAATAAAAAAATAAAAATTCTATTAAAAATATAATTATATATATAACAGATTTGAGTAATAATGAGATTGAAAAAAAAAACAATAAAGTTGGTAAAAAAAAATCAATCAACTAATTATCCAATGTAATTTTACATAAGCTAAAATTTTTAATTTCACATAAACGTGGATTTAGGTTGTGAAATTACATCTATCTCGAAAAAAAAAACCAAAAACAAAAAATAAACATTCAAAAAATCTAAAATGCATTTTTCTCTTTTCCAATGCTAGACTTCACATAGCCTTAACCTACTACAAATAAAAATTAAGTTCACCAACTTCTCCACTATTCATAATTATATCAGTCTACTATTACAACTACTAACACATATTTATAAGAAATCAAGCTAAACCAATCAAATCTACATCAGGTTCTTGACCAATCAAATTTAGCGGAGAAGGAGATGTACATAGAGAACTTGAGAGGGAGCTGCAGAAAAACAAATCAGTAACTGGCAAAGAGGAAAAGGCCAGGTACCGGCGGAGAGAGGAGAAGCCTGAGAGGAAAGAACGGCGTTGTCGGAGCACGGAGGAGACAAAGGAGAGAGAAGGGAGATCGAGAGCGCCGTTATTTCGTTTAATGAGGCTAGGGTTGCAATTCTTTTGTTTTATATACGTGTGAAAACGGCGATTCAAAACCGCCATAATCACTAGAACCGCCACAATACACAAAATTAATTATGGCAGCAACCAAACATGCCATAAAAACTGAGTATTACGGCGGTTCTTTAAAACCGCCGTAATGTCAATGCCATTTTAAACTCTTTTTTTGTAGTGACAATTTTTGGTCTAGGTCAATGCTACAAAAATATTTTATTTTGTCAGGATATGAGACAATCAAATTTATTTAATATCTACTTAATATACTAAAATTGGGTTTTTCCCCAACTAATAAGGATAATGTGTCGATCTCTCGTGAGCCCGTTTTTCCTCCAAAACGAATGAAATTTTTCATATATTCTAAATTATTTTATAAAAAATACCTTTATTATAATTATATTATTATAATATAATTAATATTTAATGAATGATATATAATTATACTAATTTAGAAACATATCTTCATTATAATTATATCAAATCAATATTTAATATACTATTAAACTACTTATCAATTATAATGCGTAATTACTGTACATAATAAAAAATTGCCTTAATAATAAGTAATTTACATATTTATTTTTGTTTTACTAAGGTCTATAAATAGTATTTTTCTGTGGTACATGAATCTAAATTTGAGAGTCATCTCATAATTTTATATTTAGTATTTTTTTATTACTTCATAGAATAAGAATGTATTCTTCGCTTTTTTATTGAAGTTGATCCTTTTAAGGTACAATTTATAATATTTTATAATATTTTTCATATACTCATTCTATTATATTATTCTTTTAATAATTTATTAATTGTTGTTACTCTAAGTTATTCTTATTGTCTAATGTTCCATTTCGATTATCTTTTACCACAATCGTTTACAATGCATCACATCCATGAAATACTTCATCGAGTTGTCTTCATTGATTCAGGTTCTAACTACATGGATGTAAGCGTTCAAAGAAGGGACAATAATCTCTACTTTACCGAAGGATGGTTGGATCTACTCACCTATTATGACCAACCTAATGGAATGTGGTTAAAGTTAGCTTTCTTGGGAGGAGCTCGATTTTTGATTGAGGAATTGCATCCACGGAACTTTATAGGGCAAGTTCAAGTTCCATCCCCTCCATGCTTTTTACGTCTACCCGAAAATTTTCGAAGTGGAGCACATAATGAGATTGAATTCCCTCAGTTTAAGTTCAGTTTTGCTAAATTCGTGACAAATTCGGATATGCAATTTCAACGATTAGTAATATATTTAAATTTTCTTATTTTAAGTTGTTCATTATTAGAATAATTTTATAACATATTGTGATTTTTTTTTTCAGAAATTACCGGCTTTCTTTTGCATGCATGCAATGCCATTGAGAGGAACAAGGGTTAGTTTGGTTTCTCGGTGTGACAATTCTATACCTTGCCGCATTGCATGGATAGCGGATGATGAAGCTTATTTAACAAGAGAATGGTTTGAATTTACACGAATTTTAAATGTTGATATTTGCGATGTTATTTTATAAACAATATTGAATTTATTCTAGTTCTTAGTCATGTATAGTATAGAGCCTGAGGGATGGACTGACTATGCTTCTGTGCATTCTCTGTGTGTGTGTTATGTGCTATTAGTATATCTGCTTGATATAATTGGCATAATCATTCATGAGCATGCATTTGGGACTTGAAGCACTAAACTTCCGATATTGAGACTGATCAACTTAATATCGATTGTTTGGTGTGTATAGGAACCAGATGGCACCTCGTGGATGCGGTAGAGGCCGTGGTAGAGGCCGTGGTAGAGGTCGTACTAATGTTCGTGCGCCGGAGGATAACCCTAATGACCCGGTGAACCTTATGACTGCATTGGAGAACATGGCTGCTGCTATGCAAGCCACTGCTGAGGCTCTTGGTCAACAGATGAACAACCATGGCAATGACGGAGGTGGAGTTCAGGGCCCGATGACACTGGCAAACTTCTTGAAGGTTAATCCGCCTAAGTTCAAGGGAACTACTAGCCCGACTGAGGCTGATACATGGTTTTAGGCCATAGAACGAGCACTGCAAGCACAAGTGGTGCCTGAAGGACAGCGTGTCGAGTTTGCTACCTATATGCTCACCGGTGAAGCGTCGCATTGGTGGCAAGGTATCAGACGTCTTCTGCAGCAGGGTGATGACTATATCACCTGGAATGTCTTCCAAGAGGAGTTCTATAAGAAGTACTTTCCGACTTCTGCTAGGACGGCCAAGGAGCTTGAATTGTTACAGCTGAAGCAGGGTACCATGTCCATATCAGAGTATACTAACAAGTTTGAGGAGCTGTTCAGGTTCTCTCGTATGTGCCAAGGGACTCTGGTGGAATATGAGGAATGGAAGTGTGTTAAGTATGAAGGAGGACTCCGAAGTGATATCTTCAGTTCAGTAGGACCAATGGAGATCAGGACTTTCTCCGAATTGGTGAACAAGTGTAGGGTTGCTGAAAAGTGTGTGAAAAGGGCAACCGCTGAGAAAGGGAGTCACAAAGGATCATTCCCACAGAACCGAGGGAAGAGCTTTGCACCTAGAGGTCCGTCTTTCAAGAGGGGAAGCTCTTTTAGGAGGCCCAACAACAACAACTCCCAAGGAAAGAAGTTTGGGAAGCAGCCTCAGAATGATCAAGCTTGTACTAGATGTGGGAGTCACCATCTGGGAGCACCATGCAAGGCCGGATGGGGTTTGTGCTACAATTGTGGAAAGACGGGACATAAAGCCGCCAGTTGTCCGGAGAAGCAGAAACAAGGTGCTGGGAAGGCACAACAGACTGGTCAGGTGTTCACCACCTCAGCTATAGGTGCCGAGGGATATGAGACACTCATCTGAAGTAACTGTGAAATGGCTGGTCAAACTTTAAATGCTTTATTTGATTCGGGAGCATCGCATTTATTCATTGCATTTGAGAAAGCCCATGAGTTAGGATTGAAGATCGTAACCTTAGGTTATGATCTAAGAGTGTATAATGCTACCCATGAAGCCATGGTAACTAGGCTAGGATGCCCGAAAGTTTCCTTTAGGTTCAAGCAGCGTAATTTTGTTCATAATTTAGTCTGCTTGCCGATGATCGGTCTTGATCTTATCTTGGGATTGGACTGGTTATCTAAGAACCATGTCCTGCTTGATTGTTCTACAAAGTCGGTGTACTTTATGCCGTAAGATACAGAAGGGCCGGTCGTGGTGAATAATTATTACTTGAATTCGATGATGGTAAACTATTTTGGAACCGAATGTCAGGGTATCCCGTTGTTAACCGCGGGTGTTTCGGGTGATGATCAAAGGTTGGAACAGATTCCGGTAGTGTGTGAGTTTCTGGAAGTGTTTCCTGATGATATTGATGAATTTCTACCTAATCGAGAGGTCGAATTTGCTATTGAATTGGTGCCCGGGGTGGGACCAATCTCAAGTGCTCCTTATAGGATGTTACCGTTAGAGATGAACGAGCTAAAGTCTCAGTTAGAGGATTTGTTGGGAAAGAATTTTATCCGACCAAGTGTCTCTCCGTGGGGTGCGCCAGTGCTACTGGTAAAGAAGAAAGATGGGAGTATGCGGCTCTGTGTGGATTATAGACAGCTGAACAAGGTTACAATAAAGAATAAGTACCCATTGCCGAGAATTGATGATCTTATGGATCAGTTACAAGGAGCTGGAGTTTTCTCCAAGATCGATTTGCAATCCGGTTATCACTAGATAAGGGTGAGGGGTGAGGATATCCCTAAGACCACTTTTGGAACTCGTTATGGTCATTACGAGTACACTGTAATGTCTTTTGGGTTGACGAACGCTCCGGCGGTATTCATGGATTACATGAACAGAGTTTTCCATCCGTTTCTGGATAAATTTGTTGTTGTCTTCATTGACGACATACTGATTTACTCTATGACTGAAGAAGAGCATGCGGAACACTTGAGGACCGTGTTGCAGATTCTAAAGGAGAAGAAACTTTATGCAAAACTGTCTAAATGTGAGTTTTGGAAGAGTTAGGTGAAATTTTTGGGCCACGTGGTGAGTAAGAAGGGAATAGCCGTAGATCCAACTAAGGTGGAGGCTGTGATGGATTGGAAGCAACCAACCACCGTAACAGAGATAAGGAGTTTTCTGGGCTTAACTGGCTATTACCGAAGGTTTATCAAGGGCTTTTTCACAGATAGCCTTGCCAATGACAAAGTTAACCCGCAAAGACACTCCGTTTGTTTGGACTCCTGAGTGCGAGGAGAACTTTCAGACATTGAAGAAAAAGTTTACCACTGCACCTGTGTTAGTGTTACCTGAGCCGAACAAGCCATTTGAGGTGTACTGTGATGCCTCATTGAAGGGTCTAGGGTGCGTACTGATGCAGCACCATAATGTGGTGGCATATGCCTCACGACAGTTGAGGCCACATGAAGTTAATTATCCTATGCACGACTTGGAGCTTGTTGCGGTCGTACTTGCGCTAAAGGTGTGAAGGCATTACCTCTATGGAGTTAAATTCCAAGTTTTCTCTGATCATAAGAGCTTGAAGTACCTATTCGATCAGAAAGAGCTTAATATGAGACAGATAAGGTGGATGGAATTATTGAAGGACTACGTCTTTGAGTTGAATTACCATCCGGGAAAGGCAAACGTAGTGGCGGATGCGTTAAGTCGGAAGTCATTATATGCGGCTTGGATGATGCTTCAAGAGGAGAAGTTTCTCAAGGGATTCGAGAGTCTAAAAATCAGTGCTCGAGAAGTATCCGGAACTTTGTGTTTGAGCCGATTAGAGATCTCAAGTGATTTTAAGTCCGAACTCCTAAAGGCTCATCAAAATGATGAAGCGTTATGGAAGGTGTTACCGGTTATTGAGCAAGGAAAACAGTGGAGGGTGTTAGAAGAAAAAGATGGGTTATAAAGATTCAAGGGTAGGATCATTGTGCCGGATGTTGGCACTTTGAGGCAAGATATTTTAAAGGAGGCACACAAAAGCGGATTCTCCATTCACCCGGGAAGTACTAAGATGTACCATGATTTAAAAGCGATGTTTTGGTGGCCGGGTATGAATAATGATGTGGCGGAATATGTTTCAAAGTGCTTAACTTGTCAACAGATAAAGATTGAACATCAAAGACCTTCTGGGATGTTACAACCTTTAGAGATTCCACAATGGAAGTGGGAAAGTATTGCAATGGACTTTGTGTCGGGATTGCCAAGGACTAGGGCTGGTTTTGATGCTATTTGGGTGATTGTGGACCGACTGACGAAGTCAGCTCACTTTTTACCCGTTCGTATGACTTACACCCTTGAGGAGCTAGCACGGTTATACATAAAGGAGATTGTGAGACTTCATGGTGTACCTACTACTATAATCTCTGATAGAGATCCTCGTTTCACTTCAAGGTTTTGGGGTGCATTTCAGAAAGCTTTTGGAACCCGATTAAGCTTAAGCACGGCTTACTATCCTCAAACAGATGGTCAATCTGAGAGGACGATCCAAACACTAGAGGATATGTTGAGAGCTTGTATTTTGGACCAACCGGCAAGTTGGGATCAGTATATGCCATTAGTGGAGTTTGCATACAATAATAGTTATCATGCGAGCATTGGAATGGCTCCGTATGAGGCCTTGTATAGGAGGAAATGTCAATCTCCGCTATGTTGGTATGAAGCTGGAGAAAGGGGCTTGTTGGGACCGAAAATGATAGCTGAGACTACTGAACAAGTCAAGAAAATCCGAAATATGATGCTTGTAGCGCAGAGTCGTCAAAAGAGTTACGCCGATCAGAGGCGAAAGCCCTTAGAATTTGAGGAAGGAGACCATGTTTTCCTTAAGGTTACTCCGACCACGGGAGTAGGTAGGGCGATTAAAGCAAAGAAGTTGAATCCTCGATACATTGGTCCATTTCAAATCCTGGAGAGGGTTGGACCGGTGGCGTATCGAATGGCTCTACCACCTCATCTTTCGAACCTACACGACGTGTTTCACGTGTCACAGCTTCGGAAGTACACTCATGATGCTAGTCATGTGTTGGAACCTGAATCGGTTCAGTTAAGAGAAGATTTGACGCTTCCAGTGGCTCCAGTCAGAATTGATGATACTAGTATCAAACGGTTGCGTGGGAAAGAGGTTTCATTAGTCAAAGTGACATGGAGTCGAGTCGGTGTTGAGGAACACACTTGGAAACTTGAGTCGGAGATGCGAACGGATTATCCGCATTTATTCTCAGGTAATTGCATTTGAATTTTGTGGGCAAAATTCCCAATTAGGTAGGTAGAATGTAAAACCCGGTTAATTAACGGCTAATTAACCTGTAAATGAGAATTTATTCTAGAAAGCCCTAAATGTGATTTTTATGGCTAAATGTGATAGAGGAGATTGAGACGAGAATTTTGGTACCAATTTTATAGAATTCGGACCAAGATTGGACCGAACGGGCCAAACCGGGCCAACCGGACCCAAAGTGGGCCCTTAGTCCAACATAACTAAACCAAAACCCTAGTTTTCAGCATTCTCTCTCCTCACTAAACACACTCACATGCTGAAATTGGAGGCACAAGAGGGAAGAACACTCTCTCAAGTTCTTTCTCTCACTTGATCTTCAAACCACCATAACTTTTGATCTAGAGCTCCGATTGCCGCACCGTTTGTGGCCACGCGTTCACCGTGGAGATCTCTACAAAACACATACAATTAATCTTGAGGTAAGCCACGTTTTGCTCTTCGAATTCCAACCTTGTTTTCGAGTTTCATGAGCAAAAATGTTGAAATTTTGGGCTCTTTGATGTTATAGGACCCAACTCTCTTGAAGAAGAAG
This sequence comes from Arachis stenosperma, assembly GCF_014773155.1. Lineage (NCBI taxonomy): Eukaryota > Viridiplantae > Streptophyta > Magnoliopsida > Fabales > Fabaceae > Arachis > Arachis stenosperma. The sequence continues at coordinate 112,732,481 of NC_080381.1, read as the reverse complement.
GTTAATCTTGTCTCCTTGGACCTTGGGTGTGGTAAGATTCTCAACCCTAGTGTAATTTGTTGTTCTATGATGTTTGGGTATTGAGATGTTGTGTATGGGTATGATGGTTGTGGCTTAGGTTGTGTATATGTGAATATTGGAGCTTGATTAGTGACATTGAAAAGCTTAAAAAGGGATTTAGTGGTGAAAAATTTGTTCTTGGAGGTGTTGAGACCTTGAGAGCTTGTGGATAAGTGATTTGGAAGTGCTCCGGTTGAGCTTGGGAAATCGGCTAAGGTATGGTTTCGGTTTCTCGTATCTAATACGTAATGTGGTAGGAAATACTTAGGCTAGAGGCCCTAAGATAGGCATTGAATTATTGGTGTTGTTGAATGGTTGATATATATATGATGTGATCATATATGTGATGATGATTATTGATGCCTTGATGGTATGATGTATGAGAAAAATGCATGTTGTGATATATGCTTGAAGATTGGTTATGGTTGAAATATGGATTGAACCATATTGATGGTGAGTATGATATTGATTGTATATAATGATGATTTATTGGGATTGGTGTTGTTGAAAATTGGCATGAGGAAGAGTATATGATATGTCAATGTGTTTGAGTTTGAGCCACTTGGGTGAAGTGGGTTAAAATAATGGGATAGTAATTTTGGTGAATTGTGATAAAGTGTCAACGTGTGAGTTGAAGAGGCTTGATGTTGAATTTGATATATTTTTATTGATTTAAAAAAAAAGGGATGAAATTGGCATGTTTTGATTGATTTCGAAAAGAGTTGAAAATGGCTTGTTTTGAAAATAGCACTTTGTGGTTTTGTATGAAAAATATGGTTTTTGGGCATACTTTGACGGGATATAACTTGGATTACGGATCTCCGTTTTGGGCCAAATCTATTTAGAAATGAAATTGGATCCGGGATGTCCATGTCGTTCGAAGAACGGGTGAAAAATGATTTAAAATGAGAAAGTTATGTCCGTCGGAAGATTGGGGTTTGAATCTGTGAATTCTGCAGCTTTTAACTTAAAAAAATTTTAGCAGAATGACCCCTCGCGCGTAGGCGCACTTGGCGCGTACGCGCCGTTCTTCCAGGAAGCGCCATCCACGAGTGCGCGTGATGTGCGCGGGCGCGCCGATTGTGCTGCACCCAATGCCCAGCCATTTTCCAGAGAGTTGTGCCAGAACTGTGCCAGTTTTGTGCCTGGGGCACGAGAGCACCCACGCATACGCGTGGTTGACGCGTGCGCGTCGATTGGCTAATTTTCAATCCACGCGTTAGCGTGCATGACGCATACGCGTCGATGAGTTTTGTAGCCATCCACGCGTGCGCGTGGAGTGCGCGTACGCGTTGCCTTGTTTTCATCCCAAAGTTGATTTTTGAGTTTTAAAAGCCAAATCTCATACTTCTAAGCCTCCGATCTCACCACTTATGTCTTAAATCATTATGATATGCCTAGCTATTAGAAAAGGAGCTAGTGAATGTGGTAACTTGCGAGTGAAGCAAGGGAAAAATGAATGATCAATGAGGATCAAAGATGATTATGTGAGATGCGGAGGATGGTGGTGGAAGTGCTTGTTATGCCATGGGCCGAAAGGCCGTAATTGTTAATGACATGGCTGGTTATGGATTTAACCGTCAGCCGATCGGCTGGTTATAGATTTAACCGTGAGCCGGATGGCTAGATTATTGCCGTGTTACGGTGGAGCCATGATTATGGCTATGTATAAATGCATATATGCTGTTGACTGAATTGTGAATGTTGCACTTCCACTATTGGAGATGAGAGTTTCCTTGGGAGGAAGCAGTGGCTAGCCACCACGTGCTCCAGGTTGAGACTCGAAGCTCTTTTGACCCTATGTCATAAGTGTGGCCGGGCATTGTGAAAGACCCGGATGAGCTCGCCCCCGTAAATATTCACCAGTGAAGGTGATGTATATAGATCATGATTATGATCAAGCTTATGATGAGTATAACTCGAGTTGGGGATGCGTGACAGAGGGACAGTCCAATGGTTAGCTACCAGAACTTGTCGGGTTGGCTCTATAACCGACAGATGATATCATCAGCCACTAGGGAAAGGCATTCATCATATGCATACTATATGAATTGTTTGAGATTGCCTATTTGACTGCATACTACTTGCTAATTGTCTAAATGCCTTAATTGCTCCTATTTGTATATTTCTGGTTTGATATAACTGTGTTTGCTACATTATACTCCTGATGGTGGTTGGGAGGTTTGAAGGAATTGAAAAGGGAAGTATTAGTTAGACTGAAGAATCTTTAGTCAGATGCCCTTATATGGTTTAGCTTGTTTATAAGCTTTGATATTATCTGGTGGAAGTTCTAGGATTGCCTTCGGCTTTCCTCTATTATTATGTATTATATATGTGGAAGCTGTTACCATGCTGGGGACCTCTGGTTCTCATCCATGCGGATTTTTGTGGTTTTCAGATGCAGGACGTGAGGTTTCTCGCTGAGATCTGCTGGAGACTTCTGGATTAGCGAAGATCCTTTGTTCTCGGGACTATGTTTTGGGTTATATGTTTTGCTTAGATACTTTTATCTCCATTAAATAATACAAACTGAGATGACTCCTCTTATGGGAGATTTTGGAGAATAGGTTTATGTATTTGTGTCCCTTTGGGTTTCCTTTGGGGTTTTCCTTATTTTATCATATGTATATATTGCTATGCTCGAACCGGTTATCTTCGCGGCCGAATCTTGAGTCTTGATATTCCTGTTTTTGACACTCCTTTGTATATATATATCTCGTGCTAGTTTATTCTTGTTCGTTACGTTATCGATCGGAGTGTTGTGCGTTCGAGTTGCGATTTTTGTTTACCCCTTTTTCTACAAAGGCTCCTAGTTATAATCAATCATTCATACTACTATACGTACTAAATTTTTATTTTAGAGGGCGTAATACCTTGCCATCTCTGAATTATGACTTAAGCATAAGACTCTGTATGGTAGGGTGTTACATTGACAATTTATTTTCCAATAAAAACAGATTTTATTTATAATTGAAATAAAATTTATTTGCCAATAATCGGTGGATAAAATTGAAATTGCACCCGTGTCATATAATTATAATTGATTAATTGGTATAAAATGAAATTATACCCGTACCATGAGTAATAATCTAAATAATTATATCTTAACAAAATATAATTTGAAATGATTAATAAATAATTATCTTAACAAAAATAATTATTTAATAATTGATTTAACAATCAATGCAAAAAATAATTATTAATAATAGTATTATTAACTGGGTAAATAATATAATTTCAAATTATTACTTGATATATAAATAATATATGGAAATCTATTGAGTAAATCAATCATTTTGCACCTTAATAATTTGACAATTATTACTCAATTAACCAGTTAATTGAATTAGTGATAACAATTTCCAATTTCAAATTTTGTATATTAAGTAGTTATTAAAAACTGGGTAATAACGATTTACACGGAAAAATCATTGATAAATTCAATTAACCATATAGAAGATAATATACTAACAGTTTTTGTAACAACCCAGACCACCCGCTAGCACGATATTGTCCGCTTTGGCTCACAAGGCCTCACGGTTTTACCTTTGACGATAGGGATGCTAGCCGAAGCCCCCCACACTCACTCGTCAAAACGCGTCATGCTAGGGAGAGGTATCCACACCCATATAAGGCATGCTTCGTTCTCCTCCCCAACCGATGTGGGTCTTACAATTTTAGTATATTATTTATGGCAAGCGAAATTATATTCTCAGATTTTCTATTAAAATTGAAATTAGTAATAGTTTAAAAAAGGTTTATTAATAAAATTACTAATAGTCACATTTTTATACACATGATATATGTTTTCTATATATTATTTAAAAATATAATGAAACATGAATAATAAATGAGTATGTTATTTCTTCGACTAGCTAATTAATGCAAAATCGAGTACCTTTTTTTATTCGGTTGAGGTCATATTCTGTTTGGTGAAAATTTCAATCACTTTAATTAAATCCTGTCTTTGTGCCTTAACTTATACGGGTAGTAATATGTTACATATTATTTGGTATATCTAAGTAGTTATTTTCCATAGCGAAGATGTAAAAAATCATATTAAGGTTTATTGCCAAATAATTAGTGGATGAATAATAATAGATTATATCATTTTAAGAAAGTATTTTCATTATAATTATATCAAATCAATATTTAATTATGATAAAATATCTTAATTATAATAATTACGATATTTATGTTATATATTTTAATTATTTATGTACATAAATAAAATAGAAATCAATGCGCAATTTTCACCCCACTCACCACTATCTAAGCAATTTTAATCATTTATGTACATAAATAAAATACAAGTCTCTTTAAGCTAATTCACCTCACGCACCACTATCTAAGCAATTTTCAATCAACGCGCAAATATATAACTGCCTTTTTTGAAATGATTTCTTTTCATTTTCGAATTTTTTAAGTGTTTTCGATCTACGTTCTCTTCCTTCGTTCTCTGCATTCTCTTTCTTCATTTTTCGTGCTTTTCTTGTTCTCTACGTTTTTGAAATCAAGCTCTGAAATTAGTTTTGAACAATTATCTCGTTGTTGAAGATAATGAATGATTTAAGTTCAGATTGTCAATTGAACCAGAGTGAAATGGATTATTATTTTAAATTCAATCAAGTGATTGAGGTGTGATTCGATTCTAGTTAATATTTTCGTTAGTAGTTTATAATTCTGTAGGTGAATAATGTTTCTGTTGTGAGAATTGATGTTCATCGTTGATGATTTGAATTGAACGTAATGTAGGAGTTCTACATTAAAGAAAATATTTTTGTATATCTGCAGCAAATTTCGATATAAAACTAAAATATTTATGTGTATTGTTTCAGAATTTTCAGTATTTTTGTACTAATAAGTTCTGCATAATTTAAAACTCTTCTTTTTCCTCCTCCTCATCTTCTACTGCTTCTTCTTCTTCTTCTTCTTTTTCATCATCATCATCATCATCATCTTCTTCTTCTTCTTTTTTTCTTATTCATTTTTTTCTTCGTATTTTACCTTCTCAAGTTTTTGTTTTGTTTCATTTTCTTAACAAGAATTAAAAAAAATCAAATAAAGAAGAAGAAGAAACACATAATGCTACAAAATTACTTGGAAGAGGATAAACCTACATTTATTCAACTAAAAGAAAGAAAGAAATAAGAAAAAAAGAAGAGGCAGCATTAAAGAAAATATTTTTATATATTTGCAGTAAATGTGTAAAATTAAGATATTTATGTATATTATTTAAAAAATTTCGGTATTTTTGTACTAATAAATTCTGCATAATTCAAAATTCTTCCTCTTATTCTTTCATTTTCTCATAATTCTTTTCCAATTTAGCTTAGAAACTTCTATCGCTTTTTGCGACAATTTTGAGAGATAGATTTTTGAGAGATTTTGATCCTTATTTAAATTTTGAGGGTTGCGATTTTGATTAAAGGAGAAGAACCGTTTGTTATAATGATTTTTGCGCTATTTTTGGGGAAGCACGTGTTTACACGTAATCTAAACTGATAGTTGTTTTTGTTGGGTTTTAGTCAATTTGTATAAACACAACTAGAAAATAAATTAATACAGAAAGATTTACAGACGGATTTAGTCTTTATTACAGACGGATTTTTGGTTACCGACGAAATTACCGATGGATTTTGTCCTTCTGTAAAAGCCCGTCGGAAATTATTTACCGACAGATTTTTTTTCCGTCGGAAAATTACAGACGAATTTTTACCAGTTACCGACAGATTTTCCCTCTGTAAATTTTCTGTCCATTTCCCAAAGGCGACAAACTTTCCGACGGATTTTCCGTCTGTAATTACAGATGGATTTTCCGACGGATTTTTTATCTGTAATTACAGACGGATTTTCCGACAGATTTTTCGTCTGTAATTTGAACTTTGGAAAATCATCTCACACTTTGATTATAGACAGAAAATCCGTCTGTAAATCCGCCAGTAAGGTAAAATAAATTTTTTTTATTTTTCTAATTACAAAATAAACTTGTTTTCATACAAAATATATATAAATTTAATACAAATTTTTATTTAATTTGTATTCGAATATTTATAATATTTCAAAAAATAAACAAATTCATCGTATTATCAAACTAAAAGAAAAGTACTATAAACAAAAAAGTCAATATAATTTAAAACATAAACAAAGTGTATTAATTATTAACTATAATTCCCAGTATATTGTTTAACCATACTAAAACTATCGACTATAACTCTGATGTGTCATCCTTTTCAGCTTTTACATCTTTGTGATCCACTTCCATTTCTCTGTCTGGTTCCTCATTAATCTTCTTGTTTTGAGTTGCCCTGTGGGGTGGTGACATATGGAAAGACAAGCGCTTCAAATCAATTGGATTCAGCTTTCCCAAAGACTGAATTCTGAGAGTCCTAAGCGGTGAGGTACCAAAAGATCTTGGACTGTTCTCTCTGGTTTTGGCAGTGTATTTCATGGGTTCTGACAATGTATTTTTTACACCTAAGTAACACAGAATTAGGTTGTTCAGCCATAAATATGTTATCATTGACCATAATTTGCATGAAAAATAAGTTAATTGATGGCATTAATAACAAAAATCTACTCTTGCATCTCAAATAAGTTTCAAAAGGAATAGAGACCAGCCACAGCAAGCAAAAGTGTAAAACCTTTTTTTTGAGTTTTTTTTTCTCTTTTTTTCTGATATATCATCTGACAAATATATAGAATATGAAAACAACTAAATACATAGAAATGATGAATTAAATGTCTTAGGCTCTGATCCACTGATTATATTTGTATTATAATAGTAGCAATTCTAATAGTAGTAATAAAATCCTAGCATTCTACACCCAATATATATATATATATATATATATATATATATATATATATATCTGTATTATAATAAATATATATTGAGACTTATTAAAAAAAAGAGAGGAGGAAGAAAATAATATCTTAACTGTTGGATGAGGAGGGAAGTGAAGGAGGGTGGTGCATGACAAAAACTTGATGAAACTGCCACAAAAATCACCAGAAAAATTAGAAAAGAAGGAACATAAAGATAATCTGAATTACTTATGTAAAGCCACTAGGCCCTCTAATGTTATCAATTATCACACACAAAAGAAGAAGTAATGCATAGTAGGTTATCAAAATTCACCAAAGCAATAAGTCCCTTGATTTCAGCACCACCATTGATCACAGCTTCTTTAGCAGAAATAAGCTCATAAAGCCCCAAAAGCAAAGACATCTAATTTGGGAGAAACTCTGCCATATATATACCTGCAAATAAGAGAATAAAATGGTTCAATGGTATAATTGAATTTGATCCCTTAAGTACATGTTCTGTTTTGCCATGTGAATGTGTCAATTTAAAGTAACAATCATGATGGAATACCTGACGCCTCTTAAGAAAACATGACACAGTATTCAGGTAAGATTGCCCACCCTGGATTTCACTGAATGATGACAAAGAAAAAAGCTATTACCTACACTTAAACAAGAAGTAGACAGGAAGATAGCAGTAATATATGCTTTAGCTCATTTGTCTGAAGTCCAATATATAAAAGTTAAATGGAAGTAATGCTAAGTTAGAAGTCTTGCAAAAATGGCATTCATTGAACAGAGCACCTGAAGAAGATAATACTAAGGTTCACCTTAAAATGCATTGATAGTCTACTCAATGAACACAGCAGATGTGCAGCTCAACGGGATTAGTATCACTTCATTGATGGACAGTACTTTAAGAAGCCATGCTTAGTACTAAAACATATGAAATATAATTAGGATGGTACTATCTCACCTATCAATAATTTTGAGACGACCACCAGGTAACCACATTCCAATATCTCCTGTATGCAACCATCCTTCTTCATCAATCACTTCTCTCCTGCTCAATTTAATCAAAATTCAGGAAAATTTTAAACGAACAAGGTAAATCTCATAAAAGATATAAAAATCTCATTGAAAATATTAAAAGAAATCACAGAGATAAAAATATTAAAAATAAAATTAACTGTTTTTAATATATTTAATGTAAATTAAAAAAATTTAAGACAAAATCAAAATAAAATAAAATTTAAGAATATTTTTAAAACTTTTAAGAAAGTTAAAGAACAAAAAATATTTTTTAGCCATGGTATTACATATGTTATGTGAAATATGCACATGCATACCTTAGCTCTAAGAAACTGGTTGTTGTTATGCAAGCCTACTTTCCTGTAAATTAAAGTAGTTTAGTACATTTAGTTGTCACCAACATTTGAAAGACATATAATCTAAAGAAATAATAATCAATGTTAAAAATAAACATTTACCCTCTTCTGCATGTAATCTTATCTCTGCAAACAGCAGCTTGTTCTGATGTAGAACAAACATAAAGTAATTAATTAATTTGAAAGCAATAATGTATATATATATATACTTTTAGTTTCTAAAATAATAGTAGAAAGATCTATGTATATAAATACCTTCTTGGAACGAATTTTGCTAATCCCTCTTTCCAATTTGGTCTCAAGGTTTTTGAGATCCTTGACAGCCATATTGCTCAAAGCCTCACCCAAGATTTGCCTGCATCATGCAATAATTGTTCAATTTTTCTGTGATTCAATTATTTAGTAATAATTGGTTCATCGAACTTGCCTGTTGTGGTTCTGAAGGTTACTGATTTGCACACGCAGTTTTGCAGATTCTTGCTGGTAATGCTGAATATATATATATATATATATATATATATATATATATATATATATATATAGTGAAGAAGCTATATATATGATGCTGATGAGATTAATAATGAATTAATAAGTAATAACCTGAGCATTAATCTCAGAAGTGGATCCACCATTAGAAGAATCTAAACTGGCTTTCTTGTACCTCTCAATAGATGCTTTGACACTGTTAAAACGTTGAAGAATTGAAGGTCAAATCATCCAACTCAGTGAGTTAACTGAACCTTAAACGTAACTATTCAAATGCCTCAATGTCAAAGTCAGATTGGATTTGATCAAAAATAAAATGTTAAAATAGTACCCTACTCTTACAAATACCTTAATTTCCTCGACCCACTCATTGGCTGCACCTGCCACCGTTTTATCTCTGAAATAGAACGAAACTCTCAGCACTAGAACTCCAAACCCGCAGTCCAAATAAAATTCACTTTTTAACATTCATTTTAGATTAGGCAGGGGCAGGTAGAAAAATTGTTCCAATCCCATATTTTTATTTTTATTTTTTTTGCACACAAAACTTGATGATGTGCTGGGGATAGTATTTGATATTCAACACACTGTCTTCCAATTCCATCTCCCCCCCCAAAAGAATAGCAGGAATGGAAGAAAGAAAGAAAGAAAGTGCACCTCCATACAAGGAATCAAGGATAGCAGGATCAGTTTGTATTATAGCAGAATGGAAGAATGTGCAAGCAAATATTAGTTCAGGTATAATGCTGCAATCCAATTTAACGATTCAATAGTTTGTGTAGATCAAGAAACCACAGAACCAAATTAGTGTTCACAACAATGATTAAAATCCATTTCAAAATCTCATGCAAGAAAACTAAGAGACAAACATGGCATCTCAAGCAAACACTACACTTAACATTTCTGAGCTACAAGTAGAAGAGAGTGTGAAGTAGTGTCTACAAATACACCACAATTCATTTTATATTAATTTTTCTATTTACCACTTGTCCAACTAAATGACTTGGCATTTATAAAGCTTAGGAGAATTTGACAAATATTTGCAAGAGAAAACACTAGAATAAGAAACTGATGGAAAAATTATGCATGGTAAAATGCTGAAATAGGTGAGGCAAAACCATGAAAATGTTACATTATTCATTCAGCTTTTTACATTAACCTGTGTTATGCAAGCATTTATTTACAGGTGGGAAATCAGATATATAAGACAGCGTTTCGTTTTCACATGCCAAAAGAGCAGCAGAAACACTCAATAAGATCAAGAAAATGCATAGCAATATAACTGAATACAAGTCATACTGTTTACCTTGTTTATCTCCTCTTTGTTATAATTATAATTCTCCAGCGGCTTCCATTCTTTTGTGGCCTTCAGCAGGACAGAACATAATATACAGTTCCTGTATATGAAACCGCATGATTTATCTTTCAAGCTGCCATTAAGTTCTTGTATCATTAATCTTTTGAGTCAAGGTATTAACATGTTATTAGTGTAAAGATGCACCACTAAGCACAACTATTTGCAATCAGTAAAAGATTAGTTAATCACTTTTCAGCTTGAAAGAAAGAGTTTATGACTAGAATCCCTTGTGAAACAGATACTAAAAAAAATATTAAGAACAAATGACATTTAAAAGAAGAAAATGGTCTCACCAGTCTTGAAACACAAGGAAGTGACGGGTTCCACGCTAACATCCATAACCAGTCTCGCCACATCTTTGCACCGCATGTCAAACCAGCAAACACAACCATCCTTTTATTTCAATATTTTCAAATAAGAAACAGATAAAAATCAATGCGTTAAATCAGAACAAAACAGTTAAATTTATAAATTGGAGATCTCAAGATAAAATTGGAAGCCACGATGAATGAATCTCACCTCAACTAAACTGAATAGATGGTTGCAAATGTTGTGAGAGTAAGATTGATAATGTTGTTCCTAGGGTTTGCAAAAGTTGTGAGAGTAAGATTGATAAAGTGAGCTCGGAGAGTGTGAGACAGAGTGAGCTCGCGATGAGAGTTTGAGACAGAGTTACCTAAAATCAAAGAAGAGAAGGGGCAGGAGAAGTGAATCAGAAATGACGCACGGCGAGGAGGGGAGGAACCCTTCGCGACGGCGACGCCACGAGCTCAACTCAGAACTTCGTGCGACGGCGAGGAGAGGAGGAACGATGCGAAGAGGACCGAGTAGAGCTTCCCCAGATGACGGCACCCACGGTCTATCCCCGCCGGCGGCGACAGCACCTTCTACCGGAGGAGAAGAGTACTCGACGACAACTTTGAAGAGGGATGAGGGTGAAAATGAGAAAATGAGTTCATAGGTCAGGAGTGAATGGAGCTCGATAGGGTGGTGATAAAATTAGGGTTTTCTGACAGAAAATTTTAAATTATAGACGGATTTTTCGTCTGTAATAATTTAATGAAATGCAACGTTTTCTCTATTTAATTACAGACGGATTTTTCGTCTGTAACCATTTTTCACGGAAAAAAATTAATTTTACCGACGAAATTATCGACGGATTTTGTTTTCCGTCTGTAATTTATGCTAATTCATTTTTTTGTTTTTCGACAAAAAATTTCTCTGAAATTCCGTCTGTATTTTCGTGGGATAAAATCCGTCGGAAATATCCGTCTGTAATAACTAATTTTCTAGTAGTGAAACTTGTACAACAAAAAAAATTATATAAATTACAGATCTATAAATATAAATAATACTAACTAATTTTAATTGATCATAATTATACTCTAATAATACAAATATTAAATTTGTACTATTTAAATTTAAGACTAATAAAAAATTAATTAACCATTGCTATAACACTATTTTATATTGTATGTCAATCTCTACAACTGAACTGCTGCAGAAACTATTCACTAAATTAGACGTTAAAGATAGCTGCTGCATCATTACTGTACTTATTTTTGGCAAAAATTGTGGCAATAAAGATGACACTTATCTTCTATACATATATGTAGTAAAATTTTTCTTCTACACACTAGTAATAGCCTTTGTTGCTATCAATTAATTAAGACACAATGACATTAAAAAAGCCTTGAACATCATTCAAGAGAAATAGAAAACAATTTCGGACACAAATAGCATAATCTATTTATATGAATATGATGCTAAGCTACCTGATTTATTCTCAATTGGACCATTTTTTTAATATTTTTTGTCAAGCAATTTTTTTGTCAATCAGATATTAGAAAATCAGTTTCTGATTAATTCGATCGAAGCTCCAACATTTCAACTTTTTTATTTTTTATTTATTTTAATTTTTTTATGCGTTTGAGTTTTTTTTTTCTTAAAAAAGAAAACATTAGTGCAAGTTTATATATAATTGGATAAAAAAATATTATTTATACACTAAAAATAATCATTAAAATCATCATTATGTATTTTGTATATAAATATATGTGTTATTTAACTCATTTTTAATTTTTATTTTGTATAACATAAGTTTTATATTAATTTATATTGATTAGATAATCGTGTAATAAATCAAAATTAAACTAAAAAAATACTTTACTTTTTAATAGGAAAAGGATGACGAAGCATAAATTAAAAAAAATTCAGCAAAACATTTCTTTTAAAATGAATATTTATTTTCAAAAATTAACCCTAATTGTTGTAAATTAGTAATGAAAAACCATATTGTTTTTTTCTATGAAAACTTATGTCAAATAGAAATGGCAAAAAAATCCAAAAAAAAAGTACTTTAAAATTTTTAACGGGATAAAAATCTGTTACTACAAATAAATAGACAAAGAAATAAAAGTAGATGTATTCGCTCCATAGAGATTTGTTAGATTTATGCGAAGACTAAAACTATTAAAATGTTTTTATTTATATATATTAGTAGTAACATTTTTATTTTAATTTTTTAGTATTAAATATGGATTATTTGTATTTAAATTATATTTTAATATGTTAAAGTTAGTTGAATCGTATTGAATTATATTATAATTTTATATTATTTTTTATTTTTAAATATTAATATCCATAAATATCTGTAAAAAAAATAAACGAAAAATTCATGATAAAAACACATGAAAATAGAATATATCTTTTTTTAACAAAAATAACGACAGAAAAAAGTACCTGTCCCATAAATACTGTCATTTCGAGTTTTTGTTGGATAAAACGAGTAAGAGTTTGTTTGGATAAGTTTATCAGTAATTTTTTTAACTTTTAATTTATGAAAATATATAGTATTAATGTATGGTGCAATTTTTAAAATCAAATTGTAATTTTTGTAAAATTCGGTTAATTAACGGCTAATTAACCCATAAATAAGAATTTATTCAAGAAAGCCTAAAATGTGATTTTTATGGCTTAATATGATAGAGGAGATTGAGACAAGAATTTTGGTACCAATTTTATAGAATTCGGACCAAGATTGGACCGAACGGGCTAAACCGGGCCAACCAAACCCAAAGTGGGCCCTTGGCCCAACTAAACTAAACCAAAACCCTAGTTTTCAGCACTCTCTCTCCTCACAACACTCAAAAACACGCCGAAAGTTAGAGAGAATGGGGGAAGAACACTCTCTCAAACTTCTATCTCTCACTTGATCTTCAAACCACCATAACTTTTGATCTAGAGCTCCGATTGCCACTCCGTTTGCGGCTACGCGTTCACTGCGGAGAGCTCTACAAAACCCATACAATCAATCTTGAGGTAAGCCACGTTTTGCTCTTCGAATTTCCAGCCTTGTTTTCGAGTTTCATGAGCAAAAATGTTGAGATTTTGGGCTCTTTGATGTTATAGGACCCAAATCTCTTGAAGGAGAAGGTTAATCTTATCTTCTTGGATCTTGGGTGTGGTAAGATTCTCAACCCTAGTGTAATTTGTGGTTTTATGATGTTTGGGTTTTGAGATGTTGTGTATGGGTGTGATGATTGTGGCTTAGGTTGTGTATATGTGAATATTGGAGCTTGATTGGTGATATTGAAAAGCTTGAAAAGGGTTTGGTGGTGAAAAATCTGTTCTTGGAGGTGTTGAGGTCTTGAGAGCTTGAAGAAAAAGTGGTTTGGAAGTGCTCCGGTTGAGCTTGGGAAATCGGCTAAGGTATGGTCTCAGTTTCTCGTATCTAATATGTAATGTGGTAGGAAATACTTAGGCTAGAGGCCCTAAGATAGGCATTGAATTGTTAGTATTGTTGAATGGTTGATATATGATGTGGTCATATATGTAATGATGAGTATTGATGCCTTAATGGTATGATGTATGAGAAATATGCATGTTGAGATATATGCTTGATGATTAGTTATGGTTGAATTGTGGGTTGAACCATGTTGATGGTGAGTGTGATATTGATTGTGTACAATGATGATTTAGTGGAATTGGTGTTGTAAAAAAATTGGCATGAGGAAGAGTATATGATATGTCAATGTGTTTGGGTTTGATCCACTTGGGTGAAGTGAGTTAAAATGATGAGATAGTGAGTTTGTAAATTGTGGTAATGTGTCACTGTGTGAGTTGAGGAGGCTTGATGTTGAATTTGATACATTTTGATTGATTTCAAAGAAAAGGGATGAAATTGGCATATTTTGATTGATTTTGAAAAGAGTTGGAAATGGCTTGTTTTGAAAATGGCACTTTGGGGTTTTGTATGAAAAATATGGTTTTTGGGCATACTTTGACGGGACATAAATTGGACTACGGATCTCTGTTTTGTGCCAAATCTATTTAGAAATGAAATTGGATCTGGGATGTCCATGTCGTTTGAAGAACGGGTGAAAAACGATTTAAAATGAGGAAGTTATGTCCGTCGGAAGATTGGAGTTTGAATCTGTAAATTCTGCAGCTTTTAACTTAGAAAATTTTTAGCAGAATGACCCCTCGCGCGTAGGCGCACTTGGCGCGTACGCGCCGTTCTTCCAGGAAGCCCCATCCATGCATGCGCGTGATGTGCGCGGGCGCATCGATTGTGCTGCACCCAATGCCCAGCCATTTTCCAGAGAGTTGTGCCAGAACTGTGCCAGTTTTGTGCCTGGGGCACGAGAGCACCCACGTGTACGCGTGGTTGACGCGTGCGCGTCGATTGGCTAATTTTCAATCTACGCGTTAGCGTGCATGACGCATACCTGTCGATGAGTTTTTGTGGCCATCCACGCGTGCGCGTGGAGTGCGCGTACGCGTGGCCCTGTTTTCATCCCAAAGTTGATTTTTGAGTTTTAAAAGCCAAATCTCATACTTCTAAGCCTCCGATCTCACCACTTATGTCTTAAATCATTATGATATGCCTAGCTATTAAAAAAGGAGCTAGGGGGTGTGGTAACTTGCGAGTGAAGCAAGGGAAAAATGAATGATCAATGAAGATCAAAGATGATTATGTGAGAGGCGAAAGATGGCGGTAGAAGTGCTTGTTATGCCATGGGCCGAAAGGCTGTAATTGTTAATGAGATGACTGGTTATGGATTTAACCGTGAGTCGGATGGCTAGATTATTGCCGTGTTACGGCGGAGCCATGATTATGGCTATTTATAAATGCATATATACTGTTGAATGAATTGTGAATGTTGCACTTCCACTGTTGGAGATGAGAGTTTCCCTGGGAGGAAGCAGTGGTTAGCCACCACGTGCTCCAGGTTGAGATTCGAAGCTCTTTTGACCCTATGTCATAAGTGTGGCCGGGCACTGTGAAAGACCCGGATGAGCTCGCCCCCGCAAATATTCACCAGTGAAGGTGATGGATATAGATCATGATTATGATCAAGCTTATGATGAGTATAACTCGAGTTGGGGATGCGTGACAGAGGGACAGTCCAATGGTTAGCTACCAGGACTTGTCGGGTTGGCTCTATAACCGACAGATGATGTCATCAGCCACTAGGGACAGGCATTCATCATATGCATACTATATGAATTGTTTGAGATTGCCTATTTGACTGCATACTACTTGCTAATTATCTAAATGCCTTAATTTCTCCTATTTGTATATTTCTGGTTTGATATAACTGTGTTTGCTACATTATACTCCTGATGGTGGTTGAGAGGTTTGAAGGAATTGGAAAGAGAAGTATTAGTTAGACTGAAGTATCTTTAGTCAGATGCCCTTTATGGTTTAGCTTGTTTATAAGCTTTGATATTATTCTGGAGGAAGTTCTAGGATTGCCTTCGGCTTTTCTCTATTATTATGTATTATATATGTGGAAGCTGTTACCATGCTGGGGACCTCTGGTTCTCACCCATGCGGATTTTGTGGTTTTTAGATGCAAGACGCGAGGTTTCCCGCTGAGGCATGCTGGAGACTTCTAGATTTGCGAAGATCCTTTGTTCTCGGGACTATGTTTTGGTTTATATGTTTTGCTTAGATACTTTTATCTCCATTAAATAATACAAACTGAGATGACTCCTCTTATGGGAGATTTTGGAGAATAGGTTTATGTATTTGTGTCCCTTTGGGTTTCCTTTGGGGTTTTCCTTATTTTATCATATGTATATATTGCTATGCTCGGACTGGTTATCTTCGCGGCCGGATCTTGAGTCTTGATATTCCTGTTTTTGACACTCCTTTGTATGTATATATATATATATATATATATATCTCGTGCTGGTTTATTCTTGTTCGTTACGTTATCGATCAGAGTGTTGCGCTTTTGAGTTGCGATTTTTTTTTGTTTACCCATTTTTCTACAAAGGCTCCTAGTTATAATCAATCATTCTTACTACTATACGTACTAAATTTTTATTTTAGAGGTCGTAATACCTTGCTATTTCTGAATTATGACTTAAGCATAAGACTCTGTATGGTAGGGTGTTACATTATGGTATCAGAGTAGTTCGTTCCTGTAGAGCCTGAAGGATGGACTGACTATGCTTCTGTGCATTCTCTGTGTGTGTGTGTGTGTTATGTGCTATTAGTATATCTGCTTGATATAATTAGCATAAACATTCATGAGCATGCATTTGGGACTTTGAAGCACTAGACTTCCGATATTGAGACTGATCAACTTAATATCGATTGTTGGGTGTGTATAGGGACCAGATGGCGCCTCGTGGACGTGGTAGAGACCGTGGTAGAGGTCGTACTAATGCTCGTACACCAGAGAATAACCCTAATGACCTGGTGAACTTTATGACTGCGTTGGAGAACATGGCTGCTGCTATGCAAGCCACTGCTGGGGCTCTTGGTCAACAGATGAACAACCATGGCAATGACAGAGGTGGAGTTCAGGGCCGATGACACTGGCAAACTTCTTGAAGGTTAATCTGCCTAAGTTCAAGGGAACTACTAGCCCGACTGAGGCTGATACATGGTTTCAGGCCATAGAACGAGCACTGCAAGCACAAGTGGTGCCTAAAGGACAGCGTGTCGAGTTTGCTACCTATATGCTCACCGGTGAAGCGTCGCATTGGTGGCAAGGTATCCGACATCTTCTGCAGCAGGGTGATGACTATATCACCTGGAATGTCTTCCAATAGGAGATCTATAAGAAGTACTTTCTGACTTCTGCTAGGACGGCCAAGGAGCTTGAATTGTTACAGCTGAAGCAGGGTACCATGTCCATATCAGAGTATACTGACAAGTTTGAGGAGCTGTTCAGGTTCTCTCGTATGTGCCAAGGGACTCCAGTGGAATATGAGGAATGAAAGTGTGTTAAGTATGAAGGAGGACTCCGGAGTGATATCTTTAGTTCAGTAGGACCAATGGAGATCAGGACTTTCTCCGAATTGGTGAACAAGTGTAGGGTTGCTGAAGAGTGTGTGAAAAGGGCAACCGCTGAGAAAGAGAGTCACAAAGGATCATTCCCACAGAACCGAGGGAAGAGCTTTGCACCTAGAGGTCCATCTTTCAAGAGGGGAAGCTCTTTCAGGAGGCCCAACAACAACAACTCCCAAGGAAAGAAGTTTGGGAAGCAGCCTCAGAATGATCAAGCTTGTACTAGATGTGGGAATCACCATCCGAGAGCACCATGCAAGGCCGGATGGGGTTTGTGCTACAATTGTGGAAAGGCGGGGCATAAAGCCGCCAGTTGTCTGGAGAAGCAGAAACGAGGTGCTGGGAAGGCACAACAGACTGGTCGGGTGTTCACCACCTCAGCTATAGGTGCCGAGGGATCTGAGACACTTATTCGAGGTAACTGTGAAATGGCTGGTCAAACTTTAAATGCTTTATTTGATTCGGGAGCATCGCATTCATTCATTGCATTTGAGAAAGCCCATGAGTTAGGATTGAAGATCGTAACCTTAGGTTATGATCTAAGAGTGTATAATGCTACCCATGAAGCAATGGTAACTAGGCTAGGATGCCCGGAAGTTTCCTTTAGGTTCAAGCAGCGTAATTTTGTTCATAATTTAGTCTGCTTACTGATGATCGGTCTTAATCTTATCTTGGGATTGGACTGGTTATCTAAGAACCATGTCCTGCTTGATTGTTCTACAAAGTCGGTGTACTTTATGCCGGAAGATACAGAAGGGCCGGTTGTGGTGAATAATTATTACTTGAATTCGATGATGGTGAACTGTTCCGGAACCGAATGTCAGGGTATCCTGTTGTTAACCGCGGGTGTTTCGGGTGATGATCAAAGGTTGGAACAGATTCCGGTTGTGGGTGAGTTTCCGGAAGTGTTTCCTGATGATATTGATGAGTTTTCACCTAACCGAGAAGTTGAGTTTGCTATTGAGTTGGTGCCCGGGGCGGGACCAATCTCAAGCGCTCCTTATAGGATGTCACCGTTAGAGATGAACGAGCTAAAGTCTCAGTTAGAGGATTTGTTGGGAAAGAATTTTGTACGACCAAGTGTCTCTCCGTGGGGTGCTCCAGTGTTACTGGTAAAGAAGAAAGATGGGAGTATGCGGCTCTGTGTGGATTACAGGCAGCTGAACAAGGTTACAATAAAGAATAAGTACCCATTGCCGAGAATTGATGATCTCATGGATCAGTTACAAGGAGCTAGGGTTTTCTCCAAGATCGATTTGCGATCCGGTTATCACCAGATAAGGGTGAGGGGTGAGGATATCCCTAAGACCGCTTTTAGGACTCGTTATGGTCATTACGAGTACACTGTGATGTCCTTTGGATTGACGAACACTCCTGCAGTGTTTATGGATTACATGAATAGAGTTTTCCGTCCGTTTCTGGATAAATTCGTTGTTGTCTTCATTGATGACATACTGATTTATTCCAAGACTGAAGAAGAGCATGCGAAACACTTGAGGACCGTGTTGCAGATTCTAAAGGAGAAGAAACTCTATGCGAAACTGTCTAAATGTGAGTTTTGGAAGAGTGAGGTGAAATTTTTGGGCCACGTGGTGAGTAAGAAGGGAATAGCCGTAGATCCAACTAAGGTGGAGGCTGTGATGGATTGGAAGCAATTAACCACCGTAACAGAGATAAGGAGTTTTCTGGGCTTTGCTGGCTATTACCGAAGGTTTATCAAGGGCTTTTCAGAGATAGCCTTGCCAATGACAAAGTTAACCCGCAAAGACACTCCGTTTGTTTGGACTCCTGAGTGCGAGGAGAGCTTTCAGACATTGAAGAAAAAGTTGACCACTGCACCTGTGTTAGTGTTACCTGAGTCGAATGAGCCATTTGAGGTGTATTGTGATGCCTCATTGAAGGGTCTAGGGTGCGTGTTGATGCAGCATCATAATGTGGTGGCGTATGCCTCACGACAGTTGAGACCGCATGAAGTTAATTACCCTACGCACGATTTGGAACTTGCTGCGGTTGTGTTTGCCCTGAAGGTGTGGAGGCATTACCTCTATGGGGTTAAGTTCCAAGTTTTCTCTGATCATAAGAGCTTGAAACATCTCTTTGATCAGAAAGAGCTTATAATGAGACAGAAGAGGTGGATGGAATTGTTGAAGGACTATGAATTTGAGTTGCATTACCATCCGGGAAAGGCGAACGTAGTGGCAGATGCGTTAAGTCGGAAGTCGTTATATGCGGCTTGGATGATGCTTCAAGAGGAGAAGTTGCTTAAGGGATTCAAGAGTCTGAAAATTGGTGCTCGAGAACTATCCGGAACTTTGTGTTTGAGCCGATTAGAAATCTCAAGTGACTTTAAGTCTGAACTCCTAAAGGCTCATCAAAATGATGAAGCGTTATTGATGCACGAAATTGTAATCACACTTTTGCGATTCCGCACAACTAACCAGCAAGTACACTGGGTCGTCCAAGTAATACCTTACGTGAGTAAGGGTCGATCCCACGGAGATTGTCGGCTTGAAGCAAGCTATGGTTATCTTGTAACTCTTAGTCAGGATATCAATAATTATCAGGGTTGATTGTAAAAAGTAAAAGAACATGAAATAAGTACTTGTTTTGCAGTAATGGAGAACAGGTTGAGGTTTTGGAGATGCTCTATCTTCTGAATCTCTGCTTTCCTACCGTCTTCTTCTTCAAGCACGCAAGACTCCTTCCATGGCAAGCTGTATGTAGGGTTTCACCGTTGTCAATGGCTACCTCTCATCCTCTCAGTGAAAATGTTCAACGCGCTCTGTCACAGCATGGCTAATCATCTGTCGGTTCTCAATCAGGTTGGAATAGAATCTGGTGATTCTTTTGCGTCTGTCACTAACGCCCAACCTTCAGGAGTTTGAAGCTCGTCACAGTCATTCAATCCTTGAATCATACTCAGAATACCACAGACAAGGTTTAGACCTTCCGGATTCTCTTGAATGCCGCCATCAATTCTAGCTTATACCACGAAGATTCTGATTAAGGAATCCAAGAGATATCTACTCAATCTAAGGTAGAATGGAGGTGGTTGTCAGGCACACGTTCATAGTTGAGAATGATGATGAGTGTCACGGATCATCACATTCATCAGGTTTAGGAACAAGTGATATCTTAGAATGGAAGCAAGCATGATTGAATGAAAAACAGTAGTAATTGCATTAATCCATCAAGACACAGCAGAGCTTCTCACCCCCAACCATGGGGTTTAGAGACTCATGCTGTAGAAGATACAATGAGAAATGTGTAAAGTGTCATGAGGTCCAGATACAATATCAAAAGGTCCTATTAATAGTGAACTAGTAACCTAGGGTATACAGAAATGAGTAAATGACGTAAAAATCCACTTCCGGGGTCCACTTGGTGTGTGCTTGGGCTGAGCATTGAAACTTTCATGTGTAGAGACTTTTTCTGGAGTTAAACGCCAGCTTTTAAGCCAGTTTGGGCGTTTAACTCCAATTTTATGCCAGTTCCGGCGTTAAACGCCGGGAATTCTGAATTGCAACGCCGGTTTGGGCCATCAAATCTCGAGCAAAGTATGGACTATTATACATTTCTGGAAAGCCCGGGATGTCTACTTTCCAAAGCCGTTGAGAGCGTGCCAATTGGACTTCTGTAGCTCCATAAAATCCACTTCGAGTGCAGGGAGGTCAGAATCTAACAGCATCTGCAGTCCTTTTCAGTCTCTGAATCAGATTTTTGCTCAGGTCCTTCAATTTCAGCCAGAAAATACCTGAAATCACAGAAAAACACACAAACTCATAGTAAAGTCCAGAAAAGTGAATTTTAACTAAAAACTAATAAAAATATAATAAAAACTAACTAAAGCATACTAAAAACATACTAAAAACAATGCCAAAAAGCGTATAAATTATCCGCTCATCACAACACCAAACTTAAATTGTTGCTTGTCCCCAAGCAACTGAAAATCAAAATAGAATAAAAAGAAGAGAATATACTATAGACTTCAAAATATCAAAGAAACTTAGCTCCAATTAGATGAGCGGGACTAGTAGCTTTTTGCTTCTGAACAGTTTTGGCATCTCACTTTATCCTTTGAAGTTTAGAATGATTGGCATCTATAGGAACTCAGAACTCAGATAGTGTTATTGATTCTCCTAGTTAAGTATGATGATTCTTGAACATAGCTTCATTATGAGTCTTGGCTGTGGCCCAAAGCACTTTGTCTTCCAGTATTACCACCGGATACATTCATGCCACAGACACATACTTGGGTGAACCTTTTCAGATTGTGACTCAGCTTTGCTAGAGTCCCCAATTAGAGGTGTCCAGGGTTCTTAAGCACACTTTTTTTTTTGCCTTGGATCACAACTTTTTTTGTATTCACTGCTTTTTCTTGCTTCAAGAATCATTTTTATGATTTTTCAGATCCTCAATAACATTTCTCTTTTTCCATCATTCTTTCAAGAGCCAACAATTTTAACATTCTTAAAACAACAAATTCAAAAGACATATGCACTGTTCAAGCATTCATTCAGAAAACAAAAAGTATTGTCACCACATCAAACTAATTCAACTAGTTTCAAAGATGAATTCGAAATCCTGTACTTCTTGTTCTTTTGTGATTAAAGCATTTTTCATTTAAGAGATGTGATGGATTAATAGGACATTCATAGCTTTAAGACATGAACCTTAAATTTTATTAATCTTGAATTAAGAACAAGACTCAAAAATAGATATAAGATAAGACTAATAGTAATAGAAAACAAAAATTTAAATAGACTCCTAATGATAGAGGTTATCACAGAGTTAGGACTCAACAACCTTGATTTTGAGAAGTGGATGCTCCCTCAACTTGTGGGGTATTTGACCCTTCAAGGGAGAGCTTTTGGCGCTTCAACTCCTGTAGCTCACGCCCCTGCTTCTCTTGTTTCTTCAGCAATTTGCAGAGCATGCAGTTTTGATTCTGCTGTTCTTCCTTAATTTGTTCCATAGCTTCTTGCAACTTGGCAACAGATGCTTCTAGACGAGTCCAGTAGTCAATTTCAGGAAGTTCATGGAGGAACTCCTGTGCCCTCCTTTTGATAGAGTTATATTGCATTTGTCCTTCCATTGACCTCTTGGTGATTGGGTGCTCAATTGGGATGAGTTCATCTACTCCCATCCTCACCCCAGCATCTTTACATAACAAAGAGATTAAGCTTGGGTAAGCCAGTTTGGCTTCAGTGGAGTTCTTGTTTGCAATTGTGTAAATCTCACAAGCAATCAGATGATGGATCTCCACTTCTTTTTCCAGCATAATACAATGAATCATTACTGCTCTCTTGATAGTAACCTCAGAACGGTTACTAGTGGGCAAGATAGAACGCCCTATGAAGTCCAACCAGCCTCTTGCAACTAGTTTGAGATCTCCCTTCTTGAGTTGGTTTGGGACACCTTTTGAATTGGTCATCTACTTGGTTCCATGGAGGCATATGTCCTCTAGAACTTGATCCAACCCCTTATCTACTCTCACCATTCTCCTATTAAAGGATTCAGGATCATCTTGTAGTTGAGGTAATTTGAAGACCTCTCTTATTTTGTCCAGATGGAAGTAAATAATTCTCCCTCTGACCATGGTTCTGTAGGTATGAAAAGTGGTTCCAGTCATTCTCTGCTTATCTGTCAGCCACAGATTTGAGTAGAATTCCTGAACCATATTTCTCCCAACCTTTGTCTCTGGGTTGGTTAGAACTTTCCATCCTCTGTTTTGAATTTGCTCTTGGATCTCCGGATATTCATCTTCTTTCAGATCAAATTTAACTTCCGGGATCACTGACCTTAGACCCATTATTTTGTGGTAATGGTCTGCATGTTCTTTGGTTAAGAACTTCTCTTGACTCCAAAGGTCTTTTGGAGCATTCTCTTTCTTGCCTCTTGAATTGGTTTGTTTTCCTTTGGGGGCCATGATCTTGATGAGCCTTAACTTAGTGATCACGGAAAAACACACCAAACTTAGAGGTTTGCTTGTCCTCAAGCAAAGAAAGGAAAGAGGAGAGAGAGGAGGAGAGCAAATTCGAATGGTGGGGAAGGGGAGTGTGGCCGAACATATATTTATAAGGAAGGGGGAGAGATTTCGAAAATTTTGAAGGAGATTTGAGAAGATATGGAAAGAATTTGAGAGATATTTGAGTTTTTTTTTTTTTTGAAGAAGATTTGGAAAGGATTTGAAAGAGATTGAAGAATGATTTTAATTTTGAAAATTGGAAGGTGAATGATGAGAGTTTGAAATGTGTTTATGTAGAAAATTATGGATCAAAATAGGAAAGTTTGAAAAAATTTGAAGTGGAAAGCAAAATCTCTGTTCCCCACTTTTCTGGCGTTAAACGCCCAGAATGGTATCCATTCTGGCGTTTAACGCCCAAATGTTGGCCAATTTGGGCATTTAACGCCCAGCCAGGTACCCTGGCTGGCGTTAAACGCCAGAAACCCTTCATCACTGGGCGTTTTGCTAAACGCCCAGGATGCTGCACACCTGGCGTTAAACGCCCAGAATGGTGCCCATTCTGGCGTTTAACACCCAAAATGGCACCTTTACTGGCGTTAAACGCCCAGAATAGTGCCCATTCTGGCGTTTAACGCCCAAAGTACCCCTTACTGGCATTTTTTCGCCAGCAAGCCCCTTTTCTCTGCTTTTTGCACTGAATTCTTCTGTAGCTTTGTGAATTCCTTCAATTTTGATAATTGCCCTTTGAGAATATGTATCAAACTTTGATTAAACAAAACAGATAACCTGCTAATGACTGGGTTGCCTCCCAGCAAGCGCTTCTTTATTGTCTTTAGCTGGACCTTCACTGAGAATCATTCAAGCCTCAGTTTTGAGCATTCTTGCTCAAAATTGCTTTCAAGATAATGCTTGATCCTCTGTCCATTAACAATGAACTTTTTGTCAGAATCAGTATCCTGAAGCTCAACATATCCATATGGTGACACTTTTGTAATCATATACGGACCCCTCCACCGGGATTTAAGTTTTTCTGGGAACAGTCTGAGCCTAGAGTTGAAGAGTAGAACTTTTTGTCCTGGCTCAAAGACTCTGGATGACAACTTCTTGTCATGCCACTTCTTTGCCTTTTTCTTATAAATTTTTGCATTTTCAAAGGCACTGAGTCTAAATTCATCTAGCTCATTTTGCTGGAGCAATCTTTTTTCACCAGCTAACTTAGCGTCCAGGTTTAGGAATCTGGTTGCCCAGTAGGCTTTATGTTCCAGTTCCACGGGCAGATGACAGGCCTTGCCATACACAAGTTGGTATGGAGAGGTTCCTATTGGAGTCTTGAATGCTGTTCTGTATGCCCACAGAGCATCATCCAAGCTCTTTGCCCAATCCTTTCTACGGGCAATTACAATCCGTTCTAGGATTCTTTTTAGCTCTCTGTTAGAGACTTCAGCTTGCCCATTTGTCTGTGGATGATACGGGGTTGCCACTTTGTGGCTATTTCCATATCGGACCATAGCAGAGTAGAGCAGTTTATTGCAAAAATGAGTGCCCCCATCACTGATTAGGACTCTGGGAACACCAAATCTGCTGAAGATGTGTTTCTGGAGGAATTTCAGCACGGTCTTAGTATCATTAGTGGGTGTAGCAATTGCTTCTACCCACTTAGATACATAGTCCACTGCCACCAGAATGTAAGTGTTTGAGTATGATGGTGGGAACGGACCCATGAAGTCAATCCCCCATACATCAAATAATTCAATCTCTAGGATCCCTTGCTGAGGCATGGCGTATCCATGAGGCAAGTTACCAGCTCTTTGGCAACTGTCACAGTTACCACAAACTCTCGGGCATCTCTATAGAGAGTGGGCCAGTAGAAGCCACATTGGAGGACCTTAGTGGCTGTTCGCTCACTTCCGAAATGTCCCCCATACTGTGATCCATGGCAGTGCCATAGGATCCTTTGTGCTTCCTCTCTGGGTACACATCTGCGGATCATTCCGTCTGCACATCTCTTAAAGAGATATGGCTCATCCCATAGGTAGTACTTGGCATCTGAGATTAATTTCTTTCTTTGCACCCTGCTGTACTCCTGGGGTATGAACTTTACAGCTTTATAATTTGCAATATCTGCAAACCATGGAGTTTCCTGAATGGCAAAGAGTTGCTCATCTGGGAAAGTCTTAGAGATCTCAGTAGAAGGGATGGACGCCCCAGCTACTCGTTCTATTCGGGACAGATGATTAGCTACTTGGTTCTCTGTCCCTTTCTGTCTCTTATTTCTATATCAAACTCTTGCAGAAGCAACACCCATCTATGAGCCTGGGTTTTGAATCCTGCTTTGTGAGTAAGTACTTAAGAGCAGCATGGTCAGTGTACACAATCACCTTTGATCCTACTAAATAGGATCTAAACTTGTCAATGGCATAGACCACTGCAAGTAACTCTTTTTCTGTGGTTGTGTAATTCTTCTGTGCATCATTTAGAACACGGCTGGCATAATAAATGACGTGCAGAAGCTTGTTATGCCTCTGTCCCAACACTGCACCAATGGCATGGTCACTGGCATCACACATTAATTCGAATGGTAATGTCCAGTCTGGTGCAGAGATGACTGGTGTTGTGACCAGCTTGGCTTTCAGGGTCTCAAATGCCTGCAGACACTGTGTGTCAAAACACAAATGGTGTGTCAGTAGCTAGCAGGTTGCTCAGAGGTTTTGCAATTTTCGAAAAATCCTTTATAAACCTTCTGTAGAATCCTGCATGCCCCAGAAAGCTTCTGATTGCCTTAACATTGGTAGGTGGTGGTAATTTTTCAATTACCTCTATCTTTGCCTTATCCACCTCTATTCCCTTGCTTGAAATTTTGTACCCAAGGACAATTCCTTCAGTCACCATAAAGTGACATTTCTCCCAATTTAACACCAGGTTAGCTCTTGGCACCTTTTCAGGACAAGTGCTAAATGGTTAAGATAGGAGCTGAATGAGTCTCCATATACTGAGAAGTCATCCATGAAGACTTCCAGGAACTTCTCCACCATATTAGAGAAGATGGATAGCATGCATCTCTGAAAATTTGCAGGTGCATTACATAGACCAAAAGGCATTCTCTGTAGGCAAACACGCCAGAAGGACAAGTGAATGCTGTTTTCTCTTGGTCTTGAGGATCTGCAATTTGGTTGTAACCTGAATAGCCATCCAAAAAGCAGTAATAATCATGACCAGCTAGTCTTTCTAGCATTTGGTCTATGAATGGTAAAGGAAAATGATCCTTTGGTGGCTGTATTGAGCCTTTTGTAGTCAATACACATACGCCACCCTGTAACTGTTCTTGTAGGAACCAGTTCATTCTTTTCATTATGAACCACTGTCATGCCTCCCTTTTTGGGAACAACTTGGACAGGGCTCACCCAGGGGCTATCAGAAATAGGAAAATAATTCCAGCCTCTAGTAATTTAGTGACCTCTTTCTGCACCACCTCCTTCATGGCCGGATTTAGCCGCCTTT
Source organism: Arachis stenosperma (assembly GCF_014773155.1). Taxonomy (NCBI): domain Eukaryota; kingdom Viridiplantae; phylum Streptophyta; class Magnoliopsida; order Fabales; family Fabaceae; genus Arachis; species Arachis stenosperma. Next base: position 112,705,608 of record NC_080381.1, on the reverse strand, counting down.
GTGGTTGAACCACTGGTTTGGCATTATCCTCTAATAGGATCTTGTGCATGCATCTTGCTGGACTAATGCCCTTAAGATCACTTATGGACCACCCAAGAGCTGTCTTGTGTGTTCTTAGCACTTGAATCAGTGCATTTTCCTGTGGATTTAAAGCAGAGCTTATGATCACTGGAAAAGTGTCACCCTCTCCCAGAAATGCATACTTCAGGGATGGTGGTAGTGGTTTGAGCTCAGGTTTGGGAGGCTTATCCTCTTCCTGAGGAATTTTCAAAAATTCTTTTGTTTCCTCTGGTTCTTCCTGATCAGGCTGAACATCCTTGAAGATGTCCTCTAGCTCTGATTCTAGACTTTCAGTCATATTGATCTCTTCCACCAAAGAGTCAATAATGTCAGCGCCCATACAGTCATTTGCTGTGTCTGGATGTTGCATAGCTTTTACAGCATTCAACTTGAACTCATCCTCATTGACTCTCAGGGTTACTTCCCCTTTTGTACGTCAATAAGAGTTCGTCCAGTTGCTAGGAAAGGTCTTCCTAGAATGAGAGTTGCACTCTTGTGCTCCTCCATTTCCAGCACTACAAAGTCAGTTGGAAAGGCGAATGGCCCAACATTGACAATCATGTCCTCAATTATGCCTGATGGATTAATGGAGCCATCAGCAAGTTGGAGACATATCCGGGTTGGTTTGACTTCTTCAGTCGACCCAAGCTTTCTGATAGTGGATGCAGGTATTAGATTGATACTTGTTCCAAGGTCACACAGGGCTGTCTTGGTGCAAGCACCTTCTAATTTGCATGGTATCATAAAGCTTCCTGGATCTTGAAGCTTTTCTGGTAATGTGCATTCTTCAGTGAGAAACACTTTTTCAGTTTCTCTCCAATCCTTCTTATGACTTAAGATCTCTTTCATGAACTTAGCATAAGAAGGTATTTGCTCAAGTGGCTCTGCAAACGGAATCTTTATTTCAAGAGTCCTTAGATAGTCTGCAAAGCGGACAAATTGCTTATCCTGTTCCACTTGGCGGAGTTTCTGAGGATAAGGCATCTTGGCTTTATATTCTTCAACCTTAGTTGCTGCAGGTTTATTCCTTACAGAGGTGGTTGGAGAAGCCTTTTTAGAGGGGTTACTACCAGCACTCTCAGGTGTTTGATTCCCCATTGGCGTTTGAACGCCAGGATTGGGTGAAGAATGGGCATTTAACGCCAACTTTTCCCCCTTTTCTGGTGTTTGAATGCCAGAACTGGGCAGTGAATGGGCGTTTAACGCCAACTCCCCCCCCCCCTTTCTGGCGTTTGAACGCCAAGAGTATTCCTCTCTGGGCTCTTACTGTCCTCAGAGGGATTTTGGACAGTGGTTTGGTTATCCTCTGTCAATTGTTCCTTTATTGGCTTTTTGCTACTTTGAGCAGTGTTATTCAATGTCTTCCCACTCCTCAGTTGAACTGCTTGGCATTCTTCTGTTATCTGTTTAGATAACTGCTGTTTTGCCTGATTCAACTGTGATTCTATGTTCTTGTTAGCAATTTTAGTTTCTTGGAGCATCTCTTTAAATTCTACTAACTATTTTGTCATCAGGTGTAATTGCTGATTAAGCTCAACCATCTGTTCTTGAGGATTAGGATCAGTGGCTACTGCCATAACTTCTTCTTTTGTAGAGGACTCATTGCTAAAGTACAAATGTTGATTTCTAGCAACATATCTATA